>NW_027666561.1:0-201367 GCF_963455335.1 Martes martes
GACGGATTCCGGGGGGGGGCATGAGCTCAAGAGAGGAGTCCAAGTGTCAAGAGTTCTGCCCGGAACAACAGGGGGAGTTGACATTTACTCAAGAAAAACTGAAATTCAGCCCGCCGGGGGAGCAGCAGCCTCAGGCGGGGAATCAAGAAGGGAGGAACATCAGCCGTGGAGGGGACCGTGGGGCTGGCGGCCACAGGCAAGGGTGCAAACAGCTCCGTGAACTCGGGGCCCACAGACACATGGCGGATGTGGGTTGTACACATTCAGTGCCTCACCGAGGAGAGAGTCAGGGACACCAACACCGGAGACCAGAAGAGGAGAAGAATCCACCCAAGAAGACGGAGACGGGGCCACCGATGCCGTTGGGAGACCGCCAAGAAAGAGCTGGCCCTAGGGGACAAAGAAAGAAAAGATTTCCAGAAAAAGAGAGGGCTAGACCGTGTCCTGCTGCTGGCTGAGGGCAGACCGTGGAGTTGGGCCGCCTGAGGCCCCTAGTGAGCGTGAGAGGAGCCGTGTCTTCAGGGTGTGGGGTGAAGGCCAAACTTCGCCGGGCCTGAAGGAAGACGGCGGACGGGTGCGAAGGGGGGGACAGTCTGCTCAGGGGAGACATGTGGACGTAGGGAGCAGAGAAATGGGGTGGCGGTGAAGGGAGATACGAGGTCAGGAATAGCCCTTTTGTCAGGAAGACAGAAGTAGCACCGGATTACACACAGCTTGTGGGGCAAGGGGACCGACGTCACTGGACAGGGGACGCAGGCTGCAGCCAAGTGCGCGTGCACCCGTGGGGAAGTCGGCTCTCCCTGGGACACAGACCCCTGAAGAAACTGCATTTCCTGAAGACATTCATTACTTTCCAGCATAGGTAATGATTGGAAGTAACTTCTAACAAAGTGTGTTAGCCAGCCGGGGACGTGTGCATAAGGGACACTCAATAAATATTTGTTGATGGATTGATTTTCAAGCACGGTTCCCGCTGAACTTGAACACACAAGGTTCATTTATAATTGGAAGCATCTCGTTACATCTACCTAGTGAGCCAAAGTCCTTAAAAACAGTTTGCTTTCCATCTCACTCCCACTCCAGCCAGCCCTCAGCCCGGCCCCAATTTAAATTATCACTTCAAAATTGGTGAGGCCTGAATTAATGAGATTTTCCTGCACTCATGGCTTTAGATTAAAATCAATGCTATACCCAAATGCAAGTCGATGAAAAATAGGGAAGGCAGAAACTAAGAAACAACTCAGTCACATTTTCCCGGGAGACGCCGGCCGAGACTCTCCATCCTCCTGGCCGTCTCCCCCGCTCCTTGGCGTACCTGGGACGGGCCCATCAGACCCCACAGACGGACACCTCTTCCTTTGTCTCGGGGTGGGGGGATGCAAAGCCATCCTCAGTCGGGCTTGTCGAACAACAAGCAAACCCATTAGGGAGGGGCTTCTCAGATTTCGGGGTGGTGAGTGTGATCTCCTGCGGTGGCTCCCACACGACCAGGACATTTAGGGAGCACTGACCCGCAAGGAACACCCGTCAGCACTTACAACGGCTAAAACGATAAGTCAGGGTTCTGTGGGCCCTACAGCCGGGCAGGGCCAGGGACGGCGAGGCCGGGGACCCCACAGCTCCCAGCCGGGACCCGCGTTCCTTCCCTCCCTCCGATCTTGCGTCCCTGGGGCCCAAGCCTCGTCCTCGGGCCATCACTGTCACAATCCGGCCGGTGCCATCCCAGGCATCCCACCCAGTCCCAACAGTGAACGTTCAACCAAAGAAAAGAGCCATCTCGGCCTGTGTCTGTTTTTAAGAGGAGCTTTTTCCAGAAGCCCCCGGCAGAGGTCACCTAGTGCCTCATCGGGCCGGCCTGAGATGCTCGCCCACCCCAAAGCCAGCACCGGTCAGAGGAGGGAGATTGCCAAGGCTGACTGACTCTGGTCGGAGCTGACCCCCCGCCTGAGGAGGGGAGCACGTCCCCAGCCTGGAGGACGGTGGGCGCCCCCACCTAACAGAGCTTCTGCCAGCAAGGGTGAGGTGCGGGAGGGAGAACACCAGCCACAGGGACAGCCAGCACGACCCGACCGAGCCTCCCAAAAGGGCCGTCCCTTCCTCTGAGAAGAAGCTGACGTTCTGAGGGAGGTGCCTTGGCCTGAGCCCCGTCTGCTGACCAGAAGCTCGCTGTCGCCTTGTGGAAGTTCCTCGCAGGTCGGTGGGGAAGCCTATGGAGGAAGGGGCCGCTCCCCAGACGTGCCGTCCCCCAGGAGGCCTCCGACCGGCCACACGGCAGCACGTGCCCAGTGGCTACCACCCCCAGCCGTGGGTTTCGAGTCGAGAGAAGTCAGATCAAGCGCACGTCGTGTCTGTAGAGGCCGAATGATCGCGGGAGTTGGAGTGCTAACCCTGAGACGGATGGCAAGTCGGGGACACAGAAACAAACTCTCCCTGGCACTGGGGGTTGTGGCCGAGGGACAAAAGAGGTGACAATTATATTCAAAATCGGAATCTGTCCCCAGCTGTGCTTCCAGCCCGTCTATATGAACTTGAACTTGAGGGCAGACAAGGCCACCCACACAGCAACCACTTCTCTCTTCCGACGGGGCCCGAGCAGTGACCACGGAGGACAGCGTTCCAGAACACAGACGGGCCCGGCCCGGGGTCGGTCTCCCGCTCAGCGCCCGGGACAAAGGAACAGCCAGAGGAAGAAAGTTTCTTTTTCCCGAGCAGTCGGATGATCACCTACTGTTGCCACCGACACAGATCACTTCGTGGCAGACTTCCTCCCCCTGCCACTCCCCACACCCGGACCCCCGTGGGCAGAGGACGCGTGCTTCCCAGCAGAAGGGAGGTCTGCGTCGCCTGCTCTTACGTGCCCTGGCTAAGCTGCTGAGAAGTCCGACTTCCACAGCCTCTCAACCGGCCCCCGCTTCAAAGATGCTTCGCAGCACCCCTTCACCTGGTTTCTGTTCTGTGAATGACAAGCCTGATCGGCCCCCAGAAGCGTTCTGGGAGGCACATGCCCGAGCAGAGATGCGGGCGGGAGAGCAAGAGCCCTCTGCTGCTCGCCGACCCCGCCACTGGTGGGGAACCCGCGCCCCTCCCCTGTGTTGGCCCTGTCCCTGAGTCCCCATCCCAGCGCTGCTATCTAACCTCTCCCTCTGACCCAAGGGCTGCTGATGCCGTCTGCAAAGCCCCCGTCTCCGCCCGCCGGGCAGCCCCCTCTTCCACACCAGTTCAGCCTGCCCGCCGGCTGGCGACGATCTCCTTGGACCTCCCTGGGCCCCTCCTCTCCATTACCACACCAGGCTGTGCACAGAGACCCTTCTCCTCCCTTAACAAAAGCTCTGGCTGGGCTGGGACTGCTTAGGAGGGACAGGGTGTTCAGGTCGGAATAGGCAAGTGGTATTTGCGCATCATTTATTTGCCATACATAAGATTTCCACGCATGGCTGGTGATTTTTCTCCCATTAACAGATGCCCCCAAACTTCCTGCCTCTTGTTCTGTGTTAAACCCCACGTCTGGGTCATCTGTGTGGCTATGCCGTTCTACAGGGCAGCTGTGTATGGGGTGGGGGGGGCGGAAGAGATGCACCAGGGGAGCCAGACTTCAGCCCTCGGGCACACAGGAGCTGCCTGGGGACTTCAGGTGACGTCCTCCCTGACAGAGTGAGACCGTGAAGCCTGCCTGGGAGGAAGACACGAAAGCCGCTTTGAAGATTACCAGCTGTGACACCAAACGACTGGAGATAGAAAATGGCAGTGGGCATCATCACAGACACCAGCAAGCCTCCTGGGGAAGATTCGGGGTCCTGTTGGGCCTCGCCAGCGTTCCTCGCATGACTCCAAAGGGTAGAGATAGAGTAACACAACTATAGTGAAAATAAGAACAAGCCATTTATCGCAAACTCACTCTAGGCTCGGTGCCGGGCTTTGGGTGCATGAGCTCACGGTGGTCCTCACCCTTTGAGGCCGACCTCATGAGGAGCCCCTCTCATAGAAGGGGTCTAGGAGGTCGCCTGGTGTATGCGCCATCACGAGCTAGTCAACGGTGTCACGAGGACTTGGAGGCAGGGCTGACCGACTCTAGACTGGAGCCGTCACCCGCTGCACCAGGACCCAAATCCTAGCATCCTGGGAGACCTTGAGCAAGCCCACCCTCTCTGGGCCTCAGTTTCTCTCTCTGCAGAGACAGCATGAGCGAGGGAGTGGACACTCCGAGGCCCCTCCCAGCTCAGGGAAAATCTAGTTCCTGGTACAAAACTTGGCAGAGAGCCACTGCCGGTTCCTTAAGGGCGGCACTCAGTGCCCGTCCTCCACGCTGCTCCTGGCTGTGCAGTTCCCTCCCGCTGCAGGGATGGGCCATGAAAAGAGAAAAGCTTCGTGTTGCTCACTTGATAGCCCCCGACTCGGGCAGCGCTCGCCTCTAAGAGACTGACAGCTACGTGGAGGCAAGTTATGGTCTGGGGGGAGAGCTTGGCCGGGCTCATTTCCTCCTGCTTCTTCCTATTTTTTCCCCATTTTCCCCCCCTAGTCTTTGCCTTTCCAGACTCAGATTTTCAAACCTGTTGTCAAGGCAACACTAGGTTTCTCTCTTTGCACTCTGATGTCTCAATGGGGGTATCCATAGCAACAAGAGTACCTTGTGTTTTCAAAGTCAGTGACCTCCCAACGCTTCGTGGGACTTGTGGAGGTAAATCATGTGCAGACCACTTTTTACCACAGCAACCGGTGTAGTGCCGAGCACGCCTAACCAGTGACGTCTGTAGCAGTTAGCTTTCACTGCGTAACAAACACCCCTGCGTCATGGTGGCTTAAAGCAACAGGCATTGTCATTGCTCTGGAGGCCAGCTGGGGGTTGCCCCCGTCTCAGCTGGGCTCGATCTCCCATCTGTAGGAAGCTGCAGGTGGGTGGGTACACAGCCTACTTGTCTCGGCTGAGTTCTCGAACTTATCTGGGGGTCCGCTGGCCGTAGACTGGGTCAGGACGGCCTCGCATAGGCCAGTCAGTCTCCCCTCTTCATGGTCCTCCATTCTACAGTGAGCCTAGGTGTTTTCACATGGAGGTAGCAGGCTTTGGAGGTAGAGGGAAGGAGGGAGGGAGAAGACCAGGTAGGGAGGACTCTCGAGGCTTAAGCTTGGAGCTGACATGTGATCACTTCCACCACCTTCCATCGGCCAAAGCAAGTCTAAGCCCAGGCCAGACTCAAGGTGTAAAGCAACAGACTTTTTCTTTTGATGGGAGGGACTGAAAAGCCACAAAGAATGTGGGTGGGTGGAGGGGGGGAGGGGTGACCGTTGTTGCAAACGATCTACTACACATCCCTCCACACTGCCTGTGGAGAGATTCAGACACAAGATGCAGCCTTGGCACGGAGGGAATGCATCCCTTGGAATTCCCAAGTCTGCTGGGCCCTCTAGAAGCCACCCCAGATGCCCCCTGCTCACGGACATCCTCGCTGTAGCGCAGAGGCCGTGCCCTAGAGTGTCTGGTGTGAAGGGTCACAGCACATGAGGGCTTCACCGACAGCCCGACAGGGGAGGTGAAAATCCCCTTCTAATGAGTGCTCACCACGTGCCCAGGGCTGCCCTCACTTAACGAACATTAGCTTCCTGTTCCTCAAGATCCTCTTGGTAGTAAGTGACCAAAGGCCCCCCAGACAGGCTTCCTTCCAAAGGAATTCATCAAGCCGGGGAGTAAGGTCAGGCTTAACCAGGTCAGCTCAGATGTGACCAGGCTGGGGGTTCAAGGGACATCAGCAGCCACATCTCTTGTCTGTCTGTCCCTCTGATCGGGGACAAGATCCTTTCAAATACCATTTGATTCGTGAGACATCTGTGCCCCAGTGTAGGAACCCCAACATCTCTCACTGCCCCGGAGACCAAGCGGGTACTTACAAAGGGAACCAGTGGCCAAAAGACGGGGAAAAAGAAAGTTCTCGTGCCTCAGAACTTCTTGGGCAATGCGCTCTCTTCCACAGGCAACTTGAGGACACCCTGTCCACCCACGGCTCCTGCTGGGGAGGGATTAGAGCTCCTCAGAGGCCGGGAGAGAGTTAACCCTCTTCTCAGAGCCTGGATCTGCTGCTCAGTCACCCATCTCCCCATCTCCCGCTCCCTGCTCTCTATGAGTCACCAAAATAAGTTTTTCTCCACCATTTATCCTTCAAAGAAGGAGAAGCCGCAGTGTCGCGTTTCCGAATAAGCCATGCGTCCCAGCTTGAATCCCCCGGTGATTCATCCACTTCAAAATTCCCGCCTTCCTCCCACTCCATGAAATGTCAGGAGCTGCGTGTCACTACCTCGTCTGTTCCCTAATCTCCGGTTTGAAAACCTCTTCTTTACAAGGTGGTTGCTTTCAACAGAAGCAAGAAAGAATATCACAGGGTATAGTCGTGACCGTCTGCAGAGGGAAGAAGTCAGACACACATGATTGATGGGCCTTTCTGGACGCTTTCTTTTTATTATTTTTTGAGGGAACTAGCACGGTGCATCTAGGGGCAGTGACGTTGAATTTTTATTATCTCGCTTGTGTGGGGAAAGCAGTGGCTGGAAATTGTCACCCAAAATAACCCCGGCCCAGCATCGATTCCTGTCCCAGACGCAGTGAGAATTCTCAGTCTGATCTTTGTTAATAAAGCAGTTTCTTATGAAATGTACTTCAGCCCAGCAAGTTCAACAACTATAAAGTCAACCAAAAAGCTGGGTGTCAAAATTGATTTATCTCCTGTGTTTCTAATGCTTTCAGATCATTTTCTAATTCACGAATGCGCTGATTTTCGGTGACGATGTTCCATTTTTGTCTAAATTTAATAAGAGGAAATTGGGCTGATGAAAGAAAGCCTGAGGCTCGGGGGGTGGGGGCCTCCTGGGTCAGGGAGGGTATTATTGGCTCTTTCAGCAAATGGTTACTTTTAATCCAGCTCCAAGCTTTTCATCTCTGGGGGCTTTGTTTGTTTGTTTCTGTTTGTTTCCTGCTATAGGTATTCTTCACGTTTTATAGCACGGTTGCGAAATCTCCACATTTGTGAATGACATCGTGACCTTAGAACAGCCCAAAGATTTATCTCCAAGTTCCTACCTGGTTCCCTACCGCATCCCCAACAAAGTGTCTGCGACCCAGAGCAGGCTGTCAATAGCTGCCAAATGAATGAAATCTACTTACAAATACTCCTTCACTATCCTAATAAGTAGTCCTTGAATTGATAAATCTGGGTAACCCTAAATTCTCCAGGCTGAGTTTTCATGCAGTACCCCAAAAGAGGGCAGCCTGCTTCTCAGGCTACAGGGACAAAGCTTGAGCCAGAGGACAGACCCTTGGCACATTTAAAAAAATAATAAGTGCTGCCATCAATCACCCAACCACCTTCTCTGTATTTCTCAGCATATTGGTCTCCATATGTCAACATACTGGGTTAAAATAATGGTTGGAAGGCATCCCTTCTGGCGACAGGGCTGGGATCAGGGCTGGCCAGCCAGGAAGCCACTGCAAGGGCCCTTCTCATCGCCCAGGTCATAAATATTTTGGTGTGTGTCTCTTTCTTGTTTTACTCAATGTTCTCTAGACTGAATTGGGGTCCAAATCCCACACTTGGCAACATAAGGACTCTCCACGCGTCTGGGCTCCTCTTCTCTCATGCATTGGTGCGTCTGCCCCCACAGAGAGAAGGCACTCCAGCTTCAAGAACATCCAACGTCATTGTTCTTCTGGATAGGACAGGAAGCCTCTTACCAATCCCCTGAAGTCGCCTCGAGGGCCCTCTCCACGCAGATTTCATCTGAGCACCAACTCGGGAAGCCTCCCACCGCCGGGACATCCAGCGTCCTCGGAGGACATCACCGAAGGCAAGTGACCTCTCAGTGGCACGTGGCCCATATCGAGGATGATCTTTCTTGGGTTTCAGAAGCCCTGGGATGCCTTCGGAGTGGCTCATGTCACCGGAAGTGGCATATCTTGACATTTCACACCCTTTCTTGCAAGTGCTGGGGGGCAGGGTTTTGGAGGGAGAATGGGCCCTTGAGTATCCTGCTAACAATGGGCTCTCAGCTCCTTGGCCAGAAGTCACGTCCCTCCGAATCAGCTGGGAAACAGACAACAGGACAGGAGCGGAGGTCAGCACTGTGATAACCCCCAGACTGAAGAAACGACGTGGGGTCAGGGTGTTAGGGCATGAGGACACTAGCCCTCTGCACATCTCAGCCATTCCTACAAAGAACTTGACCCGCGGCCACTCAGCAGGGGAAACCTTGAAAAGACGCCCCCTCCCCAGTCAAGGCTTTCTTTCACCAATCATCCGCTTCCGGAAGGTACTCAAGCCCACTCCAGCTCCTCGTTCCCGCAAGTAAGTGAATTTAAAAGATTGCAGGTGCATTATCTCTACTAACAACAAAGACTCGGGTTTTTATCTGTTGTCAAGGCAACACTAGCTGTTCTCCCCCTGGCTTCTTCATGCCTAGATATGCGTTTCCATAGCTACAGGAGACCCCTAGGTCTTCAAGGTAACATGAACTGGCCCACCCAAACTTTCAGGGCTGGGATTGTGGCTGGTGGCGAAACCGTGCCCACGACACCTGTGTCTGCCCACTCACCCCGCTCCGGGGGCCGGGGCCCAGCAGACTTCCCTGGTCCTTCCCGTCCCCTGCACCTAGGAGCAGGTCCCTCTGTGACCTCTTGGGGCACCGCAGGAATCTGAGAAGTTAAAAGTCAGAGTGGACTCCGGAAAGGGACAGCCCTCAAAGCACCAGACAGGGTTTGTTAGACGCCACTGCCGGCAAAGTACTGGTTACCCTTCGGGGCTGGACACAACAGTGGCCCGAGGACAGGGAAATTGGAGAAACCAAAATGTCTGGAGCCGAGAAGCACCTCGCCCCAGACTCTGCGACACCACTTCCCAGGACCCAGGATTCAGTGTTTCTTCAGGATTGACTCACCTGGACCTGACCCTCCGGTGTTTCTATGACTGAGCTCCCCGTGTTTTGCCTAAGCCACTGGACTGATAAGTCACCTCTTTACATTACTCTGCAGCATGTTTGGCCTTTCCCAAGGTTTTATTCTCTCAGGAATACTCTGGCAAATAGTTGGGAACTGCTGATCAGAGTATTAGAAGTAAAATGGCCTGTGGGAGTGGGTGTGCGCATTTGTGAGTGTGCGTGGGAGGGAGTGGGAGGAACCTAATGGAATGAATCAGTCACATTGTCAGAGAGAGAGTGATATGGCCAAGTTCAGAGACCCAGAGAGGAACCCTGCCCTGGGCAAAAGAGCCCGACGATGAAACTCTTCCTTGTCAACATCACCAACGTCTTTACCAATGGCTTGTTGCCTCCCTCCCCTCCCTCTGAAGAAGCCACCTGGCAGAGTGACATAGGGGACACAAAGACAGGAACCCCTGCGTTCGTTTACCATGATGGCCGTCACCGATGCCACAGCTGTGGGACCTTCACTCTCTCACCGTTCTGGAGCCACAAGTCCAAAAGCAAGATGCCCGCGGGGCCCGCTTCCCCCCCGCCCCCCCGCCAGGACTCTGGGCAGGGATGTGCTCTACCCTCATCTCCGACCTTCGGGGGCAGCCGCTGCCAATCGCCAATCGCGGTGCTCCTTGGCTCCGGGCAGCTTCACCCGCATCTTCGTCCCCACTGTCGCGCAGCCTCCCTCCCCGCCCGCGGTCTCCTTCTCCGCGTCTCTTCCCCTCTTCCTGGAGGGATACAAGTCACGGTGGGTTCCGGGCCCGGCCTGCTCCCGCGTGACCCCCGTCTCCCCTCTGCGTCTGCAGTGACCCTCCTGCCCAGCGAGGTCACGTTCTCAGGTTCAGAGAAGGACACGATGTTTGGAAGGACGCGACCCAACCAAGCCCAGGGATCAAGGCTCAGCCTAGGGAATCGGCCGTGTCCTCACGAGGTCTCAGCTGAGCTCTGACCCTTCCTCTGGGAACCTCCTCCCTCTCAGGAGCCCTCCGAGCACGCCGTCCTCCCCGGCACGGTGGCGGATGGTGACCGTCCACCTGCCGGGCTAGACCCCCCGCGCCAGAGGGAGGCAGCTCCATTCGGCCCCCTCCCTGGCCCCGACCCCTCGGGGCTAGGCCTCCGTGAGTGCTGCTTGCCTCTGACTTCAAGTGACAGAAAAGCCAGACTCTCCAGCGGGCGGACACAGAAGCAGACGGACTTTCTTGCCCGAGGGGAAGCCCAGGGCTGGGTCGCCTCCAGGCTCGGGAAGTCAGGGCTTTGGCTCTGCCTGGGCCCTCCTCGCGGGTTCGCTGCAGTTTGAGACGAGGAGCGAGATGGCGGCCTCGGTTCGAGGGGGGCATGTCCCAGACTCTCCTACTGTGCCAGGACGGGGCACACGTCCTCTGGTCGACCCGTCGCCGGCAAGGCCTGGCTTGGATCCTTCCAGGCTATGAAGGAAAGATCTGTTCCAGGCCTCTGTCCTGGGCTTGCTGACGGCCATTTCCATTTCATAGGACATTGTCCCATCTACCTATCGGGGCTCAGATTTCTCTCCTTTCTGAAGATACCAGTCGCATGGAGGAGGAGCCTGCCGTACCCCAGCACACCTCATCTTAACTGATAGCAACTGCAGTGACCCTACCTCCAAACAAGGTCATATTCTAGGGTACTGAGGGTTAGGGTTTCAACACATGAATTTGTGGGACACGATTCAATCCATGACCCCAACTTTGACACTTCAGGGGGGGAAATGATGCCTACTGCTCAATGGGCTCTGACCACGTGCCAGGCATTGGGCCAAACCCTCGACATCCACTGTCCATGTCCCTTTACAGAGAAACAACTGAGGCCAAGTCACTTCCCTAATTGTCATACGACACATGTGAACCCCAAGACCGTTAAATTCTGACTTCGGGGCACGAAAAGCTGGCTGACGGCACCAGATAACGCTGGGTACACGATGGCATGATAGAAGGGCCAAAATGTTCCTGGAGAGAGATGGGTTCAAGAGAAGGTAGCCAGGGAAGGCTTCACAGAGGAGGTGAGATCTGGGTCAGGCCTTAGAGAAAAGCAAAGCAAAGTGTTTGTGCCCCAGAACCAAACCAAGGAAATAGAAAAAAGAGCAGCCGTTTTTTGAATTACAGAATAAAAGACTTTCTTTCCCTTTTTTAACTTTTATTATGGAAATGACAAAGCATATCTCAAAGTTGAGAGACTAATAAAACAAATCCCCACGCACCCACCATCCAGATTCCATAATTTTCAGTATTTTGTCCATCTGTTTTATCTACTCCTCTTTTTCTGGACTCTTTGAGGCAAATCCCAGATAGGATATTATTTTACCTATCAATACTGTTAGATTACATCGTTATCAGTTGAAGCTACTTCTGATGTAAGCAACCAGTGCAGTTCTGCTCTCACGGCCAAGGACATTAACGAGATTATCAACTAATATCCAAGCAGATCCATTTCTCTCATTATCTCAAACGTTCCTTTCCACGGCTCATTTACTGACGAGGCTGCAGACACAGGGTACATCGCGCTCTAACTGCTGTAGCTCTTCCTCTGTTCATCCGCCTCGCCTTCCCTCTCCCCTGCTCCGTCGGGTTTGGGTTGGTTTGTTGGGCGGGGGTTTTGTCTGTTTGTTTTTTGGTTTGGTTTTGTTTTGGGGTTTGGGGGGGTTTGTTAGTTGTTGGCGTTTTGGTTTTTTGTTTTGGGTTTTTTTTGTTTTGTTTTTTGTTGGTTTGGGGTTTTTTTATGTTTTGTTTTTGTTGTTGTTTTGCCTATTTCTTTGTTAGCAGAAATTAGACCGTTTGTCCTGTAGAGAGTCTCACATTCTAGGCTTGGCGGTTGCTTCCTGCAGAAGGCCCCTCGCCGTCCCCTTGCTGTCGTGTTCCTGCAGACTGGTTGTCAGCTCTGGAAGCTCGAGTACCTTTTTTTTCAAAAAAAGGGAAAAACAACCATGAGCTCACACTGATATTTCCAATTCCGGTTCTAAGGTGACAGAGTTTTACTTTGGGATGTATATCTCTTTACTTTAAAACTGAAAGTCCGAGGTCCTAAAGATACGAATATAACCCTTTGCTTTAACCCACATTATCCCTGTAATAGTTTCAAAGTAGCCATACCAATATTATGACTGAAAATAAAACTTTTGAAAACGACTGAAGATTTATTTGCAGTTCCTTTTATCCTTAGGACGTATTCCACTAGGGACAGAGAGTGCAAAGACTGTGTTTTAAAATTATCTGAAATCAGGCTTTCAGCAGGTGTGGTTGAGCACCAATTCGATATTCCCTCAGATTCATTTATTTCAGTTTGCTGTCAATTTTTAAGGGTTTATTTCTATTTTTATTTTTAATTATGTAAAGCAGGTATAAGGTTCAGAAATCAATTCTGTAAAATCAAGTAGGTCCCCATAAGCCTTGCGCCCACTCCTGTCCCCCCAGCTCCTTCCTTCCCTCCCGAACTCCCATATGAAGTAGTTGTTGACTTACCTTCCCGTTCTTTCTTTTGATCTTTTTGAAAAATGTAAGCATATCCACATCTGTTCCCCCCTTTTCTACACAGAAAGCAGAATACGATCGATGCCATTCTGCACCTTGGGGTCTTCCCCACTCGATATACACAAGAAGTCACTCCACGTCAATACGTCAAAATGTTCATTATTTTTTTTACAACCGCATTGTCCTCTGCCATCTGGACTTACCAGTGTGGCCTGCAAGTCCCCTGTCGGCGTCCATCACCACCTTTTTGCTCTCATGACTAGCAGCACATCAAGAACTGTTGTGTCTCATGAGAAAAAACACACAATTTCATCACTACTTTGTGGTGCAACTGAAGGATCCTAACGGGGAGAACTGCTCCGGTTTTTACCATTCACATGCGACGATTTGGACAAATTTGAGAGCAGCTCAATGAGAGGCTTCTTGGTTTCGAGAAACGGAACAGGGGTGGTCTAGCTCAGACGCTGCCCTCGCCACGACCCCGCAGAGGGGCTCTTTGCAGGCGCCCTGCCCTGGTGAGCCTCGAGGCCCACACGTGCAGCTGGGGGTGAGAGGGCTGTGCCCTCACACAGGGAGCGCATCTCCTCTCACGGTGACATGAGATGTCCCCCCACGGAGCCCGCGACTCTGCCCTGTGTGCTTGGCAGATCTACATATTACCGCCATCGTCATTTCTCCCTCCTTTCAAACATTTCATCACAAAACTAGGAGGCTACAAGTGAAGGGGGACGATCTCCCAAGGAGGGGAAGGGCAGGCACCCTGGGGTGCTGTCCGGGCAGCAGCTCCCCCTTCCGCTGGCTGCAAGGGCTCAGGGAGGGGAGCGGCTGGATCCGGGCGGCTCCGTGCTCCCTGAAGAGGACTCCTCTGCTCTCCCTTCGGAAGCAGAAACGCTACCGACACTTCACCCTGGCGGGAGCTCATCTAAACAAAGATTGACCTTGCCCTGGGATCTCTTGGCCTTCAAAAGTCGCCAGGCACCTCCATTCCCCCTTTGCCTTCCCTTGCTGACCGGTCAGAGCCCAAGTCCTGCGTTCATGAGGGCAGCCGTCGGTCCCCGGACGGCTCCCAGGCCGAGCCACACTGGTTCAGACCCTCGGTGAAGCCTGTTCACCCACAGCCCTGCCCTCAGAGCAGCCTGGGAGCTCTGGCCCAGGAACATGAAACTTGCCAAGAAAGAAGCTGATTCCTGCCAAGAGACACCATCCAGTCATCACCTCAGCTGACCTCGGTAAGAGCTGGCACGAAGGAGCCGTCATCAGGCGAGGCCGGCCGAGACAGAGGAGGCAGGTTTCGGCTGGTTCTCCGGATCCCGCAACGTGCCTCTCGGGCTTTCAGCTGGGTCTTTGACGTTTTCAAAGTCACCATGTAATCAAAAGGCCACTTCGAGCAGAACAGCGTCCCAGGCCCAAAGCAAAGACGGCAAAGCAACAAGAAAAAGTGTGCTCGTTAAACACAATGAAGTGGTCGGGTCCGTTGAATCCCCAGCATCTGCCCAGCCTTAACTGAAGAGCCCAAGCCAGGCCTTGCCGGCGACGGGTCGACCAGAGGACGTGTGCCCCGTCCTGGCACAGTAGGAGAGTCTGGGACATGCCCCCCTCGAACCGAGGCCGCCATCTCGCTCCTCGTCTCAAACTGCAGCGAACCCGCGAGGAGGGCCCAGGCAGAGCCAAAGCCCTGACTTCCCGAGCCTGGAGGCGACCCAGCCCTGGGCTTCCCCTCGGGCAAGAAAGTCCGTCTGCTTCTGTGTCCGCCCGCTGGAGAGTCTGGCTTTTCTGTCACTTGAAGTCAGAGGCAAGCAGCACTCACGGAGGCCTAGCCCCGAGGGGTCGGGGCCAGGGAGGGGGCCGAATGGAGCTGCCTCCCTCTGGCGCGGGGGGTCTAGCCCGGCAGGTGGACGGTCACCATCCGCCACCGTGCCGGGGAGGACGGCGTGCTCGGAGGGCTCCTGAGAGGGGCAGCTCCCTCGGCTTTGGGGAGGTCAGAGGAGGTTCCCAGAGGAAGGGTCAGAGCTCAGCTGAGACCTCGTGAGGACACGGCCGATTCCCTAGGCTGAGCCTTGATCCCTGGGCTTGGTTGGGTCGCGTCCTTCCAAACATCGTGTCCTTCTCTGAACCTGAGAACGTGACCTCGCTGGGCAGGAGGGTCACTGCAGACGCAGAGGGGAGACGGGGGTCACGCGGGAGCAGGCCGGGCCCGGAACCCACCGTGACTTGTATCCCTCCAGGAAGAGGGGAAGAGACGCGGAGAAGGAGACCGCGGGCGGGGAGGGAGGCCGCGCGACAGTGGGGACGGAGATGCGGGTGAAGCTGCCCGGAGCCAAGGAGCACCTCGATTGGCGATTGGCAGCGGCTGCCCCCGAAGGTCGAAGACGAAGGTAGAGCACATCCCTGCCCAGAGTCCTGGCGGGGGGGGGGGGGGGAAGCGGGCCCCTTGGGCATCTTGCTTTGGGGGCTCCAGAACGGTGAGAGAGTGAAGGTCTGCTGTGTCAGCCCCACAGCTGTGGCATCCGCAATGGTCGCCCACACACACCCCCCGCCATTGTCCCACGACAGTATCAGTATCTGGGGGAGAGGAGGGAGGAAAGACCATGGGCCCATCGGAGACACAAGCATGTCTCCCAGATTTCCCTGAGCAAGAGGCCGTCCTAGGAGCGGGTTCTGGCCCACAGATCAAGCAGGGGTCACTGTTGGATTTCCAGGGACCCCCACATCCCCCCGGAAGAAACCGGTCCCTGGGCTTTTGCTCGGCTGGCTTTCCCCTGCTTACTGCCGGAAGCAGATGCTGCGAGAGGTCCGCTGCCGGGGCATCTCGGGACACCCTGGGAACAAAGGTCAGGAGCTCTGCCCTGACCTTGGGCCTCTGGTCTTTGAGCAGCCAGGGCACCAGAAACCCCTGGGTTCTCCCGACAGAGGCGAGTCGGCCCCTACCGCGCTCAGGCTGCTCCTGGGTGGACTGTCCGTCACCCGAGGTCAGCTTCCACCCACACTAGCGCCTCCAAGCCGTCAGGGTCAAGTGGATGGCGCAGGAGGGGAAGGGGCCGTGAGCCCCAGGTTCACGGAGCACCTGGCTTGGCGAGAGGCCAGAGAGGCCTGTGGGGGTGGACGCTGGAGGCTGGAGGCGGGGAGTCGTCCCCAGCCTCCCCGCAATGCCCTGCCCTTCCCCCCACCCTACTCTCACCCCCTCCCCCCGGGCACTGGGTGTGCCCCAGCCCGTCCCAGCTCCAGACCGCGTAGTCCTCAGTCCCGGGCTTTGTCCGGCTGGCAGAAGCGCACTCTGCCCCCAGACCCCATGCCCGAAATGCCAGTGCCCCACAGACCTCGGGAGCCACTCTCAGGCCAGGACTGATGGGAGGGGGCACCCAGCGCCCTCGCCCCTAAGCCGGGATAGCTCCAAGCACCGAGTCCCCTGGCCCCACCCCACAGTGGGAACAGGCCCCCGCATGCCCTTGCCCATGTCCTGCGTCTGCCATAACAGAGGTCCACAAAGGGGTGACTTCAAGCAACAGAAGTCGACTCTCTCCCAGGCCTGGAGGCCGGAACCGGAGTCTGGGCGTCGGCCGGGCGACGCTCCCCCTGAGGGCCTCGGGGAGGCCCCTCCTGCTCCTTCCAGGCTGCTGTCCGGGCTCCTTGGTTCACAGCGGCATCTCTAGTCTCTGCCTCTAGGTTCACATGGCCCTCTGCCGTGTGTCCCCCTGTGTTAAATCTCCCTCCGTCCCCTAGGGACACCTGCCATTGGATTTAGGGCCCACTCTAAATCCAGGATGATCTCATCTCAAGATCCCTAACTTAATTACATCTGCAGTTAATTATTTTGGAAATAAGGTCACACTCACAGGAACTGGGTATTAGGATGGGGATATGTCCTTTTGGGGGACATAATTCAACCCCCTACGCACCCTCCTTCTCCCACACCTCCCAAAGAGGCTGCTTAACGCTGGAATCCTCAGCTTGGGCTCGACTTGCGGAGGAACCCAAACCTGGAAGATAGAGCATCACAGAGACCGTGGAGAATCTGATGTTCACTCAGAGAGGAAGGATGTGTCCATGTGGATGACAAGACCTGCTGAGAACCACAGATTAAAACTGATGAAAACCTGGCAAGTCCCACCTCAGAAATTCACAAGGCCCTGTTACATTTAAGCCCCCATTTGGCCGCCATACACACTGGACATCGGGTGTGTGTGTGTGTGCGTGTGTGTGT
This sequence comes from Martes martes, assembly GCF_963455335.1. Lineage (NCBI taxonomy): Eukaryota > Metazoa > Chordata > Mammalia > Carnivora > Mustelidae > Martes > Martes martes. Next base: position 16,630 of record NW_027666561.1, read on the forward strand.
GTTCACAGCCACTGTTTGTTTGTTTTTTAAGATTTTATTTATTCATTTGACAGAGAGAGAGAGAGAGATCACAAGTAGGCAGAGAAACAGGCAAAGAGAGAGGGGGAAGCAGGCTCCCTGCTGAGCAGAGAGCCCGATGCCGGACTTGATCCCCGGACCCTGAGACCATGGACCTGAGCCGAAGGCAGAGGCTTTAACCCACTGAGCCCCCCAGGCGCCCCACAGCCACTGTTTATGGAGCGTTCTCATGTACACAACCTCCTCAGTCCTTACAGGAGAAGAAGCTCGCCTGCCATTTACCCCTAGATGCTTCCCGGAAGACTTGAGTGGACCTCGGCTTGGGGATGCAGCTAGCACCAGTCCATTAAGACTGAGAGAAGCCGGAGAGAGTAAGGAGCAGAGGCGTGCGGCAGGCAGCAGGTCAAGACCAACCAGAGCTCTGGAAAACTGGACCAGTAAAACACAGAGAACTTTCTCTAAGCTTCCTGGAAACCAGGGCAAAAAGAGAAACAACACTCATCGTCATGGGGCTCTCATTGTCTAAAGAAGAAAAAATAGATACGTTTGCCAAGAAAAGCAAATTTTGTCCAAGTCCTCGCTGTAAGGAGACTTTTATCCCAAAGGCTCTGAATAAGGGGCAAAGAACAGCCCAACTGATGGTATTTTTGAGAATGGTTTCTCAGAAAACGGCCCTTTCTCCTAGACACTGCGGATAGAAGCTTGGAGCACGATGTTAAATGATGCGGGCCAGAGCTCTCGGAACAGAGAGGGGAGCAGCCCGTCCGTCCCTGGGGGCCATCTCGTCTCGAATGACAGCCCGTCTCGAATGACAGCCCGTTTAGCTGGGCTCTGGACAGACAGTGGAGACTCGGTGAGCTCTGTCTGATGCCCCGTGGTCTGGGCTGCTTGTTCAGAGACCATCTCACGCTCCCGACCAGGGATTCTCAGACTCGATGAACCCAACTTTAGTTAGGGGACATGGTATAGAGTTCCCAGCTTTTATTTTGCCAAATATAGGCCCACCAAAATGCCTTGTGCACTCTACTTTCACCATTAGTTCTTTACAAGGGGGGCAGTTTCATACCAGGAACTCAGGTAGCTCTTTAAATTGAATACATCCTGTTTAATGAGAAATCCGTGAGCTTGCACCTTTTTTTTCACTTGTTTCTCCATGGATATGAGAACTTGGTCTCGGACCAACGTTTGTGAAGCCCTGTCCGCACCCCACCCCGCACCCCGTGCCTGGCCAAAGACGGGAAGGCTGGCAATTGATTGAGGTTGACTCAAAGCCTGTCGTGTTTCTGGGTCCCTGGGGAGAAATAGCCCAGCGACCCCTCCTGATAGCCCCATCTTTGTGAAATCCTCTCCCCTGGAGACCCATGACTTGCTTCTAACCCACAGAATATGGCCAAGGTGGTGGGAGGTCACTCCCCGATGAGGTCACATTATGCAAGGCCCATCCTGGCAGACTAGAGAGAAAGACCTCCCTTGCCTCCTTGAGAGGGTGAGCAGCCACACAGAGGAAGCCCCCGTGGCAGGGGGCCGTCGTTTCCCAGGGCTGCCATAACAGAACCCCTCAACCACCAACATTCCTTTATGTCTGTCTCTATGTCCAGATTTCCCCTTCTCATTAGGACATAGTCACTGCATTGGGGCCCGCCCCACGCACGACCTCCTCCTGACTCCATCATCCATCCTACTTCCAAGTAAGGGCCTGGTCGCAGTTCCTGGGGGAGGGGCTTGAGATTTGGAGACACGATTCAACTCATAACCGCAAGGGGGCATCTTCTAGGACCTGAGGGCAGCCTCCAGCCAACACCCAGCGAAAGGCTGGGGCCTCGGTTCTAACACCACGGAGAGTGGGTTTTGAATTCTGCCAACCACCGTGTGAGCTTTAAGGAGAGCCCAGAGTCCAGGGGGAAGCGCAGCCCCAACAACTACTCGGTGACGCCATGCGTCCAAGTCGAGGGCCCAGCGAGCCCTGGCTACATCCCCGCCTGCAGAAACTGTGAGATAGTCAATGCGAGTGTGCTGGTGAGCCCTCGGACAGGCGGCCATTAGCTACCCAGCACGGAAAGCGAACACAGGAGGACCGTCCAGCGTCTTTGGGAGGAGGCCCGCCCTGCGTGATGCCCATGGGCAGTCAGTCTAAGGCCTCCCTTCTGGGACATGTGTTGATGTATCAGCAATGGTAGCAAGTTCAGTAGCGGGGCAAGGGTCAGGATGTCTCCACGTCACTCTCTTCCCAGTCCCCGGGGTAAGGGGAATCCAGAACCCAGGTTTTGCACTCACCTGCTGTGGTTTTGACCTCAGCAACAAGCATGGAAACAAGCATGGGGCAGAAGTTTGATCTGTGTCTGGTGGGCAGAGCTCCATGAGGGCACAGAAGGGGTTCAGACAAATGAGAATCTAGTGTAAAGCAGTCTCCTCTGTCGAGGAAGGCAGCTCTTAACTCCTAGGAGGTTAGCATATCACTGGAGCATCTTCTGGGCCAGCCGATGGGAAGAAATTGACTGTAAATAGGGATACGGAGGGAAGCCCTGGTCGACAAGGACTGTGGCCATTTCAAGTCAAAGCAAATCCACCCCAGACGTGAGGTCTAATTTCACTGCCTCTGAGGTTTTCAAAAGGCTACTTAGCACCGTGATCCCTTCACCCTAAGCCTCCAAAACCCCAGGGAAATAACAATAACTAAAAAAAAAAAAAAAAAAAAAAAGAAACAAACTTAGCCAATAATAAACCAAATAAAACTCTACCAGAACGTTTGCGGTAAGACCCAGAGAGAAACTGAGGCCAGGATGAAGCCAAAAACCCTTGACTAATAAAAAAAAAAAAAAGCCTCCTGTTCCCATTAGGCTGGCTTTCCAAGAACTCGAGTCCATCCACCAGGTGAGAACGGTCCACTCCGCACCAAGTAGACAGCCTGGCCGCCAAGGGTCTGGGCCAAGCAATGCTCAGCTCTGCCCTGCTGGGGGGGCGAGGCTGCCGGGAGGCCTGCCAAGGAAAGGGCCATGGGGCCGTCAGAGCCGGGACGCTCTCGGGAAGGACACTGGGGAGCTCCATCAAGTTCCACAGGAGAAAGTGCCCTGGGAGTGGTGTCAGGGAGTTGGTGAGAGACACACTTTCCAGCCTCGGTGGCCGCCGAGCCCTGGGCCTGGGGCTTTGCCCAGTGCGCTCTGCGGCCTTGCCCTCTTATTAGAACAGGAAAACACGTACAAATATAAGGCTTTCAGCTGGAATTGCCTTACACCTTACCTGGAAGAACATTCTAATAATCCGGCAGGGATGGTGAATACGCTACAGAAAAGTTGAAAGTGTTCCCTTCCCAGTCGCCCGTTCTTTCCTGCGCGACTGGAAGGCTGGTTTTCACTTCTAACCCGGTTGGAATGGAAGTTGCGGAGACGACGAGGCTGAGGCCACCTGAAGGCTCGGGAAGGCTTGGGACTGGAGCAGGAGGACCAGGAAGCTGTTTCTCGGCCTCGGCCACACTGCGTTCGGCTGCAGGCGGCCATCCCGCCCCTTGGAGGATGCTCGCTTCGCAGCCTCCCCCGCCTCTGTCCCCCAGCTGCCGGCCGCAGCCTCCCCAGAGCTGTGACAACCAAAATGTCTCCGGGCTTGGCCCTGGCCGCGAAGCAGCCGAAGCAAACCTGCCATCTCCCAGCCTTGCTTCCCTCCTATGAAAGAGAACCTCACAGCGGCCCTGGGCTCGGAACCTTCAAGAAGGTCAAAGAAGATAAAGAAGATGGTGATGGGAAATCACTTTCAAAGCTCCGAAGTTCTATACCCTTTGAGGTTATGGGAGGTCAACCCCTGCCCCCTGAAAAGGTTTTCATATCTTGAGTTTTTCATTTTTATCCTAGAAGCAAACATGAGGTTCTGGAGGAGAGATGATGATGATTACGTAACAGTAATTGCCCAGATTCCCATATCCAGTGCCCCATGGAACCCAAGGGGAACCAGATGTCACTCTGGGGGGGGGGTCTGTACAGTGGGGCAGGAGCCCATAAATCATGAATCTGGTGGGAGTTAGTATACAGAGGCTACACACAGACCCCTCCCCTCCAAGAGAGAAACTCTCTGCTCCCTAATGTCTTACGATCCTTTGGAAGACACATAATTCCTTTAAAAATGGGAAGAGGGACATCCCTCCCCCAAAATATGAATATTTGGCTCTGGGCATAAAAAGGTTTTTCCCAGATTTATGAGATCTAATTGATATAGAACATTATATAAATTCAAGAGGTACATCATGATGGTTTGATACATGTATATGTTGCAAAGCGATTGTCACAATTAGCTTGATTAACACACCTATCACCTCACATGGTCACACACCATGTAAAAGGACATTTAGAATCTACTCCCTTAGCCCTGACTTTCTGTTGTTGCAAACAGCAGGATTTCTTTCTTTTTATGGCTGCATAATATTCTTCTGTGTATATACACCCCGTTTTCTTTATCCACTCCTCCATTGGCAGATACTTGGGTTGTTTCTGTCTGTCTTTGTCATTGTGAATAACGCTGCCACCAACGCTGGGATTTACAAACACATTCATCCTATCCCAGGGATAAATCCCACTTGCTGTTGAATTCAGGTTGCCGGTATTTTCTTGAGGATTTTTGCATCTGGATTGATCAGCAGTATTGGCCTCTCGTTTTCTTCACTTGTTGTGTGCCTACCTGGCTTTGTTACCGGGCTCAGGAGAACCTCATCAAATGAGTTTAGAAGTGTTCCCTCCTCTTTCACCTTTGGGAGGATTTGAGAAGAATTGGTGTTAATTCTTTAAATGTTTGGTAGAATTCACCAGCACAACTGTCTGGTCCTGGGCTCTCTTTTGTTGGCAGGTTTGCGATTACGGATTCAATCTCTGTCGTTATTGGCCTGCTCAAATCGTCTCTCTCTTCATGACATTGTCTTGGTGGGTTGTATGTTTCTAGGAATGTGTCCACTAGGTTATCCCATTTGCTGTCATATAATTGTTTCTGTGGCATTCCTTGAAATAGCTCCCCTTTCATTGATCATTCCATGTACTTGACTCCTCTCCTTTTTTCTTGTTAGTCTAGCCAAACATTTGTCAATTTCATTGATATTGTCAAAAAACCAACTCCTTGTTGCATTGATTTTTTTTCGACTGACTTCCTAGTCACGACTTAATTTATTTCTGCTCTAATGTTTACTATTTCTTTCCTTCTGCTAACTTTGAGCTTAGTTTGCTCTCCTTTTTTCTCGTTCCTGGAGGTAGAAAGGTGTTTACTTGAGATCTTTCTTTTTTCTTCATGTAGGCCTCTATTATTATAAACTGTTCTCTTAGAACTGCTTTCTGGCATCCCATAAGTTTTGGTATGTTGTTTCCTTTATCTCAGGATACTCTCTGATTTCCCTTTCGATTTCTTCTTTGACCCATGGGTTATTCAAGGGTGTGCTGTTTAATTTCCACGGATTTGTGAATGCTCACTTTCCTCCTATTATGGACTTCTAGTTTTGTACCACTGTGGTCAGAAAAGAAACTTGGTACCTTGATTTATTTTTTTAAAGATTTTATTTATTTATTTATTTGACAGAGAGATACAGCATGGAGGGAACACAAGCAGGGGGAGTGAGAGAAAGAGAAGCAGGCTTCCCGCTGAGGTTCGATCCCAAGATCCCAAGACCCTGGGATCATGACCTGAGCCAAAGGCAGACCCTTAACAACTGAGCCACCCAGGCACCCTATTATCTTGATATCTTGATGGTGCTTGACAACCCTTCTTAAATTTAAGACATGTTTTGTGGCCCAGCATACGATCTGTCCTGGAGAATGCTCCAGACACACTAGAGAAGCATGTGTATTCGGTGCTGCTGGATGGAACATTCTGTATGTGTCTATTAGGTCCAGCTGGTCTACAATGTTGATTTTAATGTCTCTTCAGAGGAAGCCAGTAATCCAGGTTGAACACCCCTTAACTTTCAAAGCTTGTTTTTCAACCCAGATGCCACTAAGGTTTGCTCTGATGGCTCTGTGTACCAACATGAAAATACTTCTTGATGGCACCTAAGCCCAAAACATGGGCCTCTTCTTTGGTGCCTCCCTCTCCTTCATCCTTCCATCCAACTAGGCTCATGGGCTGTTCATCCAGCCTCAAAGCATCTCTTGTACCTGCCTGTCCCACCTCATCCCCAGACACTTCCTCAGTTGGGCCACCGGAATCACCCACAACAGCATTCTCGCCATCTTGCTGACCCTCTCTCCTTGCTTAATTCATCAGCCACCAAGGATCATGTTCGTCATTTTCTGAGACTCCCCACTGCCCTTGTCAATGTTGACTTGGCGCGCCGGAAATGTGCCAGCGGTACTACCCAAGATGCTCTTGCATGGCACCCAGTTAAAGAATTTTTTCCCACGGTGGTGCTCCTCTTTAACCCGCTCGTCACTTTCCTGATCTTCCATTTGGAGCCGGGCTCGGGCACCTCCTCTTGAAAATAAATACATTTGTTAGTAGATGCCGAAAGGTGGGTTTATTTCAATAGACACTCTAAATAAGTAATTACATGGGAAGTTTGTAATTCCTGTAAATATGGCAAAACGCATGGAAGACGGATGTTTGGTGATCACTGACCTACAGTCAAGGGGAGTCCTTCCTGTTCCAGCGCTTTCCTTCCTCCTGACCTCATCCCCTGTCACTCCCACTCACTGCCACTCCCTGTTTCACACACACTCCTCACTTCCCTTAAGGGAATGCTGGGGGTGGTCTTCTACTCAATAAGCTCTCTGCCCCCTGCTTTCTCACAGTGGGCTTCTGAGAAGAACCGATGCAGGCAGTATGTATCCCGACCCAAAACTGTCTCATACACGTCTGGGTTTATTTGTTTACTGTCTTCCCCACTAGAATGGAAGTGTTATGACAGCAGACACCAGGTCTGTTTTCACCACTGAATCCCCAGTACCCAGGACGAGGCCTGGCACAGAGGAGTTGCCCATTAAATGTGGAATCTTCTTGAACTTGTAGTTCCCAAACATGCCAAGCTGCTTCCCACTGCTATGACATTGCAAGTGCCATTGCCTCCGCTTAGAATGCCCTCCTTTACGCTTTTGGCGAACTCCTGCTCATTCTTCAAGACCTCTTTCAGACGTCACCTCCCCTTTGAAACCTCACAGTCAGGTGTACTCCCTTCCAGCTTCCATGGCCCCACGAATGTATTTGATACTCATAAAGACAACGGCCAAGGTGTTCTGAACGGCGATGATGCACTAAGTATGCAGTTAAATGCTTCATAGGGAGTAGCTATGGAGATCCCCATTTTATAGATAAGAAAACTGAGACTCAGAGAGGTTAAATCACTTCCCTGATGGACCACAAAGATACTGACACAACCAGGACTTGAACCGACAGGTCAGGCCCTGGTACTCGAAGTTACCCACAGAGGTAACTGGTTTTCCCTACCACCAACCACCATGGCCAGTACAGTACCGTGGGGTGACCACTGGTTTGCTTCTCTGAGCTCCCTATACAACAGGAAGCTCCCCAAAAGGCAGGAGCCTTGTGTTACTGTTCTCTGCAACCTTACTGCTGGGACAAGGCCCGGCACACATGAGACAGCTGACTAATGTCTGCGGAGTAATTAATTTTTATTTGATGACATGTCCTCGAGATTTCCTTTTTCATTTCCAAAACCAATATCAGCTTACAACTGAACCAAAACCAAAAACGTTCAGCAAGCACATTTATAACCATATGAGCACAGAGTTCTCAAAGTTGTTTGCCATTCCTGATTTCACCCAAGGACGTCAAACACTGAGAATGTAAATGACGTCTGGATTGAAGTCAGAGAGGAGAAGTCACTGGACTGAGGATGACAAACAAGAAAACAACCACAACAGTATAATCTGTCCTCAAGCACAGCATCCGGAATCAGACGGGAAAGGATTAAGTTTTACAGTTGACTTACCTGCCCAGAAATTCAGCCCCGAGCTGAATAGAAAGAAGAAACCAGGCTATTTACTCCTAAATATTTTTTAAAGACCAGATTTTCATCCTATAAAATATGGCAAGAAAAGATAACAAGTTGATTTTCCACTCTGCTAACTGAATTTGGAAGGAGAGAAACATTTATTTTTATCGGTTTCTCATTTGCTCATGATGGTGCTTCCGAGGCTGATGGTAGGAGCTTGTAGACACCCGGTCACGAGGCACAGCGTGTCCCCGGGTGCCGTGAAAGGCCAGGTGAAAATTGCAGTCATTCCGCTCTGCAGAATTGACATCCCCTTGCCTCTAGAGAGCCCTAGGCCGTGCTCAAATTACATTTAACCACCAAATTAAAATTTTAACTATAAAAAATAAAGGGATAAACAAGAGAGAATCGTATTATAATATTACATTGGTCAAACAATGCCTGGGAGAAGGAAGTGGATTTTCCATGTCACCATGATGCTCGATGCCACGTCCTTCAGCCGCAGGAGGCATGGGGCCCACGCGGCATCCATCTTCAGCAAGGCACTGGTCCCTTACTAGCATTGACTAAGGACCCTCGGATCCCGGGCCCTCTCCGAGTCAAGTCACTGGAGAGTAAATTCCTGGGCAAGTTTTTCTCATGGCGACTAATGCAGGCCTCCAATGTCCTATTTTCCAGAGGACACTCTACGTGAGTCTAGGTAAAGGCATCTGAGCAAGTGGAGACTAGGCCAGCCGCTGAGCTCACTTTTCATCCAGACGTTCTGGCTCGTGAGGCTGATGCCTCGCAGGGCAGCTGCACCCAAGTGGGGTCCCTCTTCCCTCTCAAGGCCTTCCCCACCTCTCCTTCCAGGCCCTCTCTCCTCCCCGAAAGGAAGAGGCCACAGAACTATTTCCAGACGCTGAGGGTTTGGGGTTCTTTTGGTTTTTTGGTTTTTGTTTTTTGTTTTTTAAGCAGCCCTGGAAAAGACTAAAGGACACATTTAAAAGAAAATTTGGTCTCAGGACTGATTTATGTAAAATAATAAATGGTGCCACTTGGCTGTTTATAGAGTTAGAGATAAAATTAGATTCTAGATAATTCCTTCTCGTGCACATGGGGTAACTCTGATGGACGGCTGCCTTCATATGACTTAGAATAACAGTGGCTCGTGGAAATTTACAAGAAAACATTTCACAGCCACGGCCAATAATTCAGAACGCTATCGTGGGTCCCCAAAACGACTCAAACTTAATTTGGGAACCATACCTGAGAGAGTAGGCCGATGAAGGGTATGAAGTACTTGACAGTTTTAAAAAGTTACTTCACTCTCACAGCTAAGCAGAAGGCATTTCTACCCAAGTTTCCCCCGGGTCTCCCTCCCTGACACATTCGCAGCCTGGCCACGGAGAAAAATTAGGAAGGGGGGAGCGAGGAATGATTCTGGGGTTTGGAGAGACGCACATTTCATCAGCTGGCCGAGAAAAGAGGAGCTTGAACTTTAGAGAGTTGGTGCCCTTGGCCATTTTACTTTTTTTTAACAAGAGGTTGGAAATCAGGCAGGCCCGAATGTCAGTGTCTACACGGGCCTTCAAGTGCTCTTGACACGGGCAGTAGTTGCCCTCTGGCGATAGCCAGCCGTGTTGAAGCCGTCCGGGTATGTCACAAACACTCATTGGGTAACGACTATTCCCAAGGCACCTTCTTCGTGCTGGAGGCGTACAGGGAGGTCAACCCCAGGCCATGCTCAAAGTCAGCCTCTCAAGGAGGATGCAAAGTGCTCTTATTGGGGGGAGGGGGGGCAGGGAGTAGAGGGGAGAGGTACGTTCAGAGCTAAACGAGACCTGAAGAGAGAACAAGCTTGTCAGACAAAAGTCTGGGCGTGGAGGGGGTGGGACGGGGTGCAGAGCTAGTACCAATGGGGGGTGAATTTCAGGCGGACAACACGGGGAGGTAGATGGCTGAACTACGGAGCAGGAGAGGGAAAAGCATCGTCGGTGAGACTAAGAGGCGAGGACTCGCCAGATGCTACAGGTCCTCCCGCCCGGCCCCGTGAGGGACGCTGAGCTTCACGGAACAACGTGGGGGGACTCGATCCGATGTCCCTTGAGAAAGAGCCCTCCGGAATGCCCAGCTTGGCTGCTGTCATGCAGCTCGGGCTGACAACAAGGAGACATTCCCAGTGCCTTCCGATCGTCCAGGTCCCCTACACCCGACAGGAGACAAGTGGAGAGACTCCAGAGACATCCAGAAGGCGCAGTCGACACACCTGCGGACCGGACGAGCAGAAGGAGACGGAGAGCGAAGACGATGCCCGCGCTCCGGCCCCGGCGAGGGCAAGAGGGCTTCGCTGAAGCGGGCACCCGAGGTGGGTGTCGGGGACTGGCTTCGAGGCCGGTTCTGGAGGGCTGGGTTTGGGGCATTCACAGGGCAGAGCCGGGGGGCTCTACACGGCCTCGCTCCGCGGCGGTCCTCTCTCTCCAGGGAGAGGAGGCGGCGTGTGGACGTGCCGGCCGTTGTACAGACCCCTGGACCCCAAACCGCCGCCGACCCTGCTCGCCCCGGAGCTCGTCCGTCCGCAAGGGCTTGGCGCCTCTCCCCGGGAGCTCCCGGTTTCCCGCCTGCTTTCCAGTCTCTAGGCCGACAATGAACAGCAGCAGCTCAATGCAACCCACATACGTAGTTTGAGATTTTCCAATAAATACATGTTGTTGAAGTGAAATTTTAAATGTGGGGTTAGTGTTACTAAACTATTGTATTTATGCCCCTGAATCCAAAGCTGCTTTTTTTTTACCCATCAAGATAGGGAGGAGGACGTCCAGGTTATTATCTGCCATCATAGGCTCCGTGTACATTTCTTTCCATTTAAAAGTTTTGCTATGACTCTTATCCTGGAGTATTTATTTATGTTTTACTCGTTGTGTGTGTGTGCGTGCGCGTGCGTGTGTGTGCGCTAAAGCTTCCACATCTGACGTGACTGTCACACCTCAAACACCTCTCAGCGTGCGCTAACCACGTCTCAAGTGCTGGAAAGCCACGTGGGGCAGGGGGATGCCACGAGGGACCGCCCGGCCCCAGACCACGTCAGACTTTCAAGGCCCGAGAGCGAGCCACGGCCGGGACGGCCCCCGCGAGCGCGGCGGGGTGAGCGCCCTGCGCAGCGCCACGCGGCCGGCGCGCGCTCGGACCCCCCAGCTCCGCTCCCGGCACCAGCGCCTGCTCTGCGAGGCCGGTTCCCTAACGTCTCGAGCCGCGATTTCACGCTGTGAAATGGAAATCTTCATGCTACCTTCGGAAGGTCTGTGTCCTCCAAAATTCCTATGCGGAGACCTAGCGCCCAAGGGAATGGTATTAGGATGCGGGGCCTTGGAGCGTGACTGGGCCTTGAAGGCGGATGCCCCAGGCCGCGGATGTATCTAAGTTGGAAAACTGTCCGTTGGAGTTCCAATGGGAACGTCCTGGTGACCTACCGAGGGCCACTGATTTTCATGGCGATAAAAGCCAAAATCAGTCTGCTCACTGGGAGTGTGGGCACAGGGAGGAAGTGGGGATCCCCACTTTCATTTAACGCTCATGGTTTCTTTGAAACCAAGATCGGGGGCGCCTGGGTGGCTCAGTTGGTTGAGTGGCTGCCTTCAGCTCAGGTCATGATCCCGGACTTGCAGGATCGAGTCCCGCATCGGGCTCCCAGCTCCTTGGGGAGTCTGCTTCTCCCTCTGACCTTCTCCTCTCTCATGCTCTCTCTCTCTCTCATTCTCTCTCAGATAAATAAATAAAATATTTTAAAAATAAAAAAAAAATAAAACCAAGATCAGAAGCACCCTGTGGGCAACTGCTTTTCTGCAGGACCATAAATTAAGCAGCTGTGACTCACCCAAGCCCCCATCAAAAGAATATTCTACAACAACAGGTGAATGCCAGCAGAGAAGACATACACAGACTCTACAGGGCCAGCCAAGTAGATAAAGAGCAAACAAAGGGACCTTCGGGGATGTCCACGTTTGGATAACAAGAGGAAGAAGCCAGGGTTGGGGAATGAATGAGATGGAGGAAGGAGTGGGATGGTTGAATAAAGACATAGTACTCCAACCACTGAGCCCTGGCTCTTGGCTCTCGGTGGCCTAGGCCTTTTGTACACGATGCATCTAAAAAAGGATTTAATAAGCTTAGTTTCACCAACTGTCTCAACAATGTCTTTACAGGCAACTTTGTCCTGGGCCAGTATCCAGTCTAATATCATGCCTTGCGTCTAGTTGTCCAGAAACAACCAGCTTTGTCCTTATTAACCTAAACATGGACTTCAGCACTAAATATCCCTTGGCCAGGTTCAAAGATGCTGGGAGTGTAATGTAAATGCAGGTGTCTTAAGAGGTAGCAGGGATAACAATGAGCTATCACCTTACATCTGTGAGAATGGCTGGAATGAACAGCACAAGAAACAGCAAATGTGGGCAAGGAAGCAGCAAACCAAGGCAGGAAGGGCTGTTGGCGGGAACGCAAACTGGGAAAGATTTGGAAGTCTTGCATCTGATAGGAGTCAAGTGTCCAGTGCAGCCACTCGGGAAACCAGGATGGAGGACCCACAAAAAAATTAAAACTAGGAATACCGTATGATCCAATATTTCTAATACCGGGTATTTACCCAAAGGAAACAAAAACACTGATTTGGAATGATAGATGCACGTCTGTGTTTATCGCAGCGTTGTTTACAACAGCCAAATTATGGAAGCAGCCCAAGTGTCCATCGCTTGATGAGTGGGTAAAGAGGATGTGGTGTGTGTATACAATGAAACAACACTCGGCCGTAAAAAAAAGAACGAAACCTTGCCATATGCAACAACGTGGATGGATCTAGAGGGTACCACGCTGAGTGAAATAAGTCGGGCAGAGAAAGACAAATAAATACCGTATGATTTCACTCACATGTGGAATTTACAAAACAATAAACCAGAGACACAGCAACAAGCAAAACCACTCTTCAGTAGAGAATGCAAATGGGAGATTGTGGGGTCGGGGGCCGGGCCATGAAATAAAGAAAGGAGATTAAGAAGAACAAACTTCCAGTTACGAAATGAATAAGCAACAGAGATGAAGAGTACAGCATAAGGCATATAGCCAGGAAGACTGTAAAAATGTCTGATGACAGACCGTGACTACACACACCGAGATGAGCCCGGAGTGATGTACAGAATTCTTGAATGGTTGTGTTGTACGCCGGAAACGATAATAACACTGTGTCTTCATTATAATTCAATTTTTAAAAAGGAAAGAGGCTGAAGGGAATAAAAAAGAGGAAAGAGGATGTTAAGGAAGGGCTGGGAAGGGGGAAGAGCCACCAAAGGTACAACTGAACCTCTCGTGTTGGGAAACCATTGTGAGCCCGAAGATGGCGGTACACCTGAATCCTTGGGAAGGCGCCTCAGGTGACAGCTCTCTTGGGGTACATGGTATTCCCTGCTGCCATCGGCGTGACCTCTGTTCAGCTACCAGAGACATTAGGGAAACAGAGCCAAGATGACAGTGTGAGGGAGATGACAGACAGACAAACAGATCCTTTCGCCACCAAGTATTAAGTGACACGGATGCAGAGACCTCCATGCGCACCAGCAGAACTGTGGTGTGTCACTGATTTGCTTTATTCCGGACACTCAGGAACTTGAAGCTCTTGGTTTGAGTCTCAAAGAATCAGTTCTATTAACCATTTTACCCTACAGAACACTAGTTTCTCATTGTAGGTTTCCGAGAGGATTCTCTCCATCATCTACCCAGCCGTGCGTCCTGATAACCTTAGAAGCAGCCCGAATCTTTTCTTCTTTAGGCCTTTTTGGTGAAATATCTCTCTTTGTATCAATTCTATTGGATCAGGCTCTTTGAGTTTCAAAAATCTAGATCTCGTCCACCTAGCTCAAATAGAAGGGGGAAATGATGGCTGTGGCCCCTCGGCAGGGGTGGAATGCCAGAGAACATCTCTAGGACCACGACCACACGGAACTGGACAGCTCCAAAGGAGAGTATGAAATGGAAGAATTGAGGGTTCGATATCCAAAAGCAAGGACAGGTGGCCAGAGCCAGGCCTCCGTACTGTGCAAATTGCAGTTTCATTGTTTAAATAATTTTCCTTTATCTCTTGAGAAACCAGAAAATCACTAGTACTGCTTTACTTCTAGAGAGGAAGATCATTAAAGAAATAGATCAGCCCATGTCCTGTATCTTCGTAGATTGCACAGGAGTAACCCGATATATTGGAACATTCTCACGAAAGAACTAGCCTCTGCCTTCCTCCCAGGGAGGGAGCCGACCCTGATACACCCTCGGGCCTCTAGGCCCACGCACCTGAAGCCAGTGCAACCTGCAGCAAGGTGCCAGGGAAGAAAGAATTAAAAATATAGGGGCGCCTGGGTGGCTCAGTGGGTTAAAGCCTCTGCCTTCAGCTCAGGTCATGATCCCAGGGTCCTGGGATCGAGCCCCGCATCGGGCTCTCTGCTCAGCGGGGGGCCTGCTTCCTCCTCTCTCTCTGCCTGCCTCTCTGTCTACTTGTGATCTCTGTCAAATAAATAAATAAAGTATTTTTTAAATTAAAAATATAAAATATCAGCACCTCGCAAGTTAAATAGGATCCATACAAATAATGTAATTGGGCATCATTTACCCTAGCATTATTTGCTCAATTTTTCACAGTAATTTTTCAGGAAAATAAAGTGTGCAGTGTAATGACAAAACTTAACAAATAATTAGCATTAGAAGCAAAGGACATGAGGAAAACTTGTTGGGGGAAAGAAAATATTACATCTTGGTTGCAGTGGTGGCTACACAACTATACATATTTGTCAAAAGTCATAGCACTGAGGGGTGCCTGGGTGGCTCAGTGGGTTAAGCCTCTGCCTTTGGCTCAAGTCATGATCTCAGGGTCCTGGGATCGAGCTCCAAGTAGGGCTCTCTGCTCAGCGGGGAGCCTGCTTCCCCCACCCCGGCCCCCTGCCCCTCTCTCTGCCTGCCTCTCTGCCTCCTAGTGATCTCTCTCTCTGTCAAATAAATAAATAAAATCTTAAAAAAAAAAAAAGTCATAGCTCTGAATACTTCTACAGAGTAAGTCTTATTGTAGGTAAGTTAAACCTCAATAAGCCTGACTCTTAAAAGGGAGGAAAATGGGACAGTATGAAATTGTGAAGAAGGTGAAAAGACAAGCTACACAATGAAGGGAAATATTTGGAAATCTTGCATCTGATAGGAGTCAAGTATCCAGAATATATAAAGAATTTCTACAACTCAACAACAAAAAGACAACTAAGTTTTTAAAAATGGGGGGGGGGCGGAATTAGTGGTCCTTCGTAAAAATTAAACGTAGACTCACCAGATGAACCAGAAGTTCCGCTCCTAGGTGTACACACAAAAGAATTGAAAACAGGCATTTAAACAAAACTTTGTGCATGAAGAGGAGTGGTGGAAACCAGCTTCCAGTTATGGAATGAATAAACTGCGGGAATGAAAGGTACAGCAAGGAAATATGGTCGACAGTATTGTAATAGCATTGTGTGGTGATGCTGTAGTGGTCACGATGAACGTATAGAGTTGTCAAATCACAATGTGGTGCACACGAGACACGTGACATTGTCAACTATAACCAAACAAATAAATAAATACTTTTTAAATAAAGTGAATCATTGGCACACAAATGTTTATATCAGCACTCTTCACAGTAGCCAAAAGGTGGAAACCGCCCAAATGCCCACCAATAGGTGACTAGATGAACCAAGTATGGTGTATCCAAACAATGGAATAGTATTCGGCCATGAAAAAGAATGATGTCCGGACACAGGCTCCCACATCCGTGAACCTCAAAAACATGCCGAGTAAAAACAATCCAGGCACAGAAGGCCACATATTATTTGAATCCATTTATGTAAAACTTCCAGAATTTTATTTATTCTGTTCAAGATTTATTTATCTATTTCAGAGAGAGAGAGCACAAGCAGGAGAGGCAGAGGAAGCGGAAATCTCAAACAGAGTCTATGCTGAACACAGAGCCCGATGCAGGGCTCGATCTCACAATGCTGAGATCATAACCTGAGCTGAAACCAAGCGTTGGACCCTTAACCAGCTCTGCCACCCAGGTGCCGCTGCAGAATTTTAAACAACCATAGAGACAGAATTCAGTGGTGGTTGCCAAGCCTGGAGGGAATGAGGATGAAGAGTAGCTATTTGATGGGTATGGGGTTTCCTCTGGGGGGTGATGACAATGCTTTGGAGCTAAATGGTGTGACAGTTGCTTAACTCTGCGAATGTACTAACCGTCACTGAATTATCCACTTGAACATAGTTAATTTTGTTATGTGAATTTCACATCAAAAGTAAATAAATTAAATTAAATTAAGGAAAATGATTAGCATTACTGATAAAGCTCTTTCCAAAATGTATTATGCTATTCCCAGCTTTCTCTCTTGTAGCTGAAAGTTAATAAAGGCACTGGGCACCATGGTGGGGGTGTCCACCGTGGCCCATTCCAGAACTCGGAGCTGCCAGAGCAGGTGACCAGTAGCCTGTCGCGAGCAACGGCAGAAGGAAGCTTGAGCACCCATTGCCCCTGGGTCATGGAGGTAGCGCCGCTCAAAGAAAGGGGACCAGATGCCCAACAGACACGTGAGAAGATGCTCAACATCCCTGATCACCAAGGAAATGCAGATCAAAACTACAATGAGATACCACCTCACAACCGTCCAAACGGATTGTCAAAAACATGGGAAACAAGCGGGGTTGGCGAGGATGAAGAGAGAGGGGAACACTCGTGCGTGGTTGGTGGGACGCACACTCTGGAAAACAGTATGGAGGCTCCTCAGAAAGTTAAAAATAGAACGGCCCTATGAGTCAGCAATCGCACTGCTGGGTATTTACTCCAAAGATACAAAAATACTAAGTCAAAGGGACGTACACATCTCTATGTTTATCACAGCTTTACTTACAGTAACCAAGTTATGGAAGCAGCCCAACTGTGCACTGATAGACGAATGGATAAAGAAGACGTAGTGTGTACAATGGACTATTACTCAGCCAAAAAAAAAGAATGAAATCTTGCCATTTGCAATGACATGGATGGAGCTAGAGGGCATCACGCCCTCACTAAGTGAAATAAGTCAGAGAAAGACAAATACCACATGATTTCACTCATATGTGGAATTTAAGAAACAGAATAAATGAACAAAGACAAAAAGAGACAAAAAATACAGACTCTCAGCTATAGAGAACACACTGCTGGTTCCCAGGGGAGCTTGGGGGCGGGTGGGGGGGGACAGGTGATGGGGATGAAGGAGCTCGCTTGTCATGATGAGCACCACGTGACGTATGGAATCACTATATTGCACACTTGAAAGTAATATAACACTGTATGTTAATTAAACTGGAATTAAAGTTTAAAACTTTAAAAAAAGAAGAAAGAAAGAAAGAAAAGAAAAGAGACCAGATACCCTAACTCCTTACCATGTCTGTGACACTCACGACGCAAGGCATTCTCCCTGAGCTTGGAAGGCTCTAGAATCCTTGGCACTGACCCAACATCGGGATTGTGATTTAAACTGCAGGGCTTGGGAGCGCCTGGGTGGCTCAGTCGGTGAAGTGTCCGCCCTCAGCTCAGGTTGTGATCCCAGGGGCTCCAGCCCCGCATCCGTCTCCCTGCTCAGTGGGGAGCCTGCTTCTCCCTCTCCCATTCCCCCTGCTTGTGCTCGAGCTCTCTCTCTCTCTCTGTCAAATAACTAAATAAAATCTTAAATATAAATAAATGAGTAAACTGCAATGCTTGTAAGAATTAATTAACTAATTAATTCATTAAATGTAAAACTGCAGGGGTTGTGGTCCTAGACAACACTCTCCAGCTGCCTTCTGACCTGAAACCTTGGAATTTGCTGCAAGGAATATGGGGAAAAGAATGAAGGGATTTTAAAAATAAAACCTGCATCTCCTGTCAGGGGTGGGGGGTCAACAAAGGTCTAGGAGTGCTCCAAAGCCAGATCATCCAAGGTGGATAGAGAGATGTGCATTCACTGCTGGAGACAAGCCAACCCCCAGCGGGAACATGGAGCCTCCGGAGAGACAGTGAGACAGGAGACAAGAGGTGGACAATGCTGCTTCCCACTCCACACTCTCTAGAGCAGTGAGGACACTGCAAGGATGTCCCAGAATCCAGCCACCAAAAGCATAATAAAGTGGGGAGACACCAGGGGCCACCAAAAGAAACATGGTCAAACTTACATCCAGCAGGAAAGCAAGAAAACCTGGAAAGGTGGGCTCCAGGGGTGGGGGGCAAGTGGGAACATCCATCTTTGCCCATGACCTTGGCTTACCCAAGGCTCTGGGGGATCCAGTGAAGTTAGAATCACTCAAGACAAATTTCCACCGAAAGTGGCATTAGTAGACTGCACGTAGCTTGGAAGAAGAATGGCTTGTACCTCTGGTTCCGCTTGCCCCTGTGTGTTCAACTGGGATGAAGACTCAGAAGAAATGTCCAACCATGGTGGTTGAGCCGGGAGACAAAGAACAAATCAAGATTCAAATCAAGATTCAAACCATTCAAAATGGTTTTCCTGGGTCAAGGATGGGCCAAAATTAAGAAGACATGTAACAGGAGTGAATGTAAAGAGTTGAATTTCTTTCTTTCTTTCTTTCTTTCTTTCTTTCTTTCTTTCTTTCTTTCTTTCTTTCTTTCCTTCTCTTAAATACAATTAAAGGGTAGCAGCAGGTCTACAGATGGTGTGAAGTGCCCGCTTTGTGCCCAGCATTGGATGGGCATCTTGTCAACTCGTCTTTGGGACAGTCCTGCAAAGCAGCAGCAGGAGAACTGAAGCCGGAGGAGGTCAAGCTCGCCCGAGGTCAGAGCGCTGGTGAGCCGCCAAGCTAATCTTGGTCCCCGGAAACTCCAAACCGTACTCTCCCGTTTTCCACAGACACTTGCTCGCAGGGTACACCTGAACCAAAACACAATGCATGTCAGAAAGAGTTGGGGTTCCACTCGACTGTAGGCTGTTAAAGCCTGTGCAGATCCAAGCCTACATCTATTAGAGGGTCCCAAGCTGAGGGGACAGAACCATCCCACTGCAGTTCAAGGATCCACTAGAGCGTATGAGGGTCCGGCTTGAGAAGGAACTGAGAGCCTCAGAGTTGGGATTATTCCGTGCCAGGATGTCTCTCAAGTTTCTGAGTTGAATCCTAAATCCAGGAATCTTCACCGACTAGAACAGCCCCTGGGGAAATCTTAGAAACGAGGCGCCCCCTGGTGGTGCTCTTTACCAGGGACCGTGGCCCATTCCAGAGCTTTCTACCCACCTACTGAGGTGTCCCAAGCAATTCATTTCATCTTTTTTTAAATTATGTTGTGATCATTGAAATCACCTTCATCTTAACCCCGATGACCAATGTCTTACACATCAGAGGATTTTTACAGATGTATTACGATTGCATCCCAAGTCCAGAAACTAACAGTACGACCTGTAGAATTAAAATGTCAGCTCTTTTCCATGAACTTCTCATAAGAAAATTTTTTAAAAAGCAAGAGAATGAAAAAAAAAAAAAAAAAAAGCAAGAGAATGCAAGCCCATCGCCCACTCAGTATAGGACTTCTCCAGCCTTATTTCAATCAGCGTTGTCAGGATGCCTTTGCCGGGAACATCTACTTGAGGGAGAAGGACGCTTTCCCAGGGAGGTTAATCCCTTCCTACAAGTGCCCAGCGTTTTCGTAGCAGCCTTCAGGTAGTCTCCAGCTCCAAGCGGTGTCTTATTATTTATATTATCCATTGTTCGTCCTGTTTATTCTCTGCCTCATTTATTTTTATGGAAATAACTTGCAGAGTATTTAGTTCTGATGAACGATTTTGCTTATTTGCTTTTGAGCATTGATCAGTCACAAGTTCTAAAATAAACACGTCATTTATTCTGAGTGTAGAAAAGTAAAGAGAAGTAAAATTAATTAATTTGCAAATTCACTACCATGGGTGAATCTTAAAGTACGTATAAATCATCAGGATTCTGAATGATTCTATGAGCTAGGGGTCTGCAGACCTTTGCGTAAAGGGCCAGAGAGGAAGTATTTGAGATTTTGCAGGCCAGATGATCTCTGCCACAACCACTAAACTGCTGTTGCAGCACAAGAGCTTCCCCGGACAATATGTAAACAAACGCATATGGCTGTATTCCAATAAAATTTTATTTACAAAAACCAAGCGGTGGACCAGATTTGACTCGCAGGCCAGAATTTGCTAAACCCTACTATGGTGAACAGGTTTTTTTCCCATTGGTGCTTTCCATCTCAGGAAACACTCATAGAATAGACATACGAAGAATGTCTAGAAATAATATGGAGTTCACAATTCTATTCCTATCACACTAGTATTGACTTGGTGCTTTCTTGATTATTAAAAATATTCATAAAGAAATGAAATCTTAAAATCACGAGTACATCTGAATAAATCACATAATACCTTGTCATATGGTACCTAAGTCACCTCTATCATTCATTAGCAAAAATGTACCCACTTTTTGTTACTATCTGGCTAGCCTCTGAACAGACATTAAAATGATGAAAATATCATTCTCTTCTACTCATGGGGCTTCTTACTCTCCCAGGCATGCTCTGGTCATCATTTCAAAGTTTTAGACAAGTACATGTTTTTTATACTTTCATTCTAGTGTCTGTCTTGTTCTATATAGAACCTTCTGAAGAATCGTACAAATTTTATTAGAAGGCTTAGAGGCTTTCTGGTTGATAAATGCTTACATTATTCACATTTAATTTAATTAGTGTTTTGAAGGAAGTGCTGTAAAATCAGATTTAGTGTTTTTATGCCATTTGAAATTTGTTTCCTGTCCATTTCATGACACCAGGAATCAAGGGTCTTATTTTTGAAAGCAGTGCATGTAGCTGATTTTGATGTTTTAAAAATTATCTAAAGGATAAGACCCCCCCCCCAAAAAAAATCAAGATTTGTGTCTTTTGGTTTCCCTTTTTTACTGTTAGGTTAATGGATTTTTAGCTGAATCTTCATGTATATGGAAGATTTTCATTTTGAACGTTTTCCTCTCATAATACATTGGAATGTCTGTACTTTGGACTTACGTGCTGCAGAGTGACCCAACTGCTTTATGAATCTTGCAAGTGGGCTGGGGAAGTAATCCGTGCGTCAAGCAGATTCATTTCGGATGCAACTGTGCATTCACTCCGCCCGCGGGAACTTTCCATCTCACTTCTCTTGGACCAGAGAGCTGTCAACCGGGGGTATGACAATCCCACTACAGTTCTAGAAGACACCAGCGCAGAAAATCTTGTTCCAAGGGTTCTCTTTTTCAACACCAGTGACACTTGCCTGGGAGAAACTGGAAAGTGAAGTGAATAGGAGAGAAAGGTAATCTGCCCCTCTGTGAACAATGTTACAAGGCAGGCCCGTACTCCCGTGGTAGTTTAGAATTTTCTGTGCATCCTATGTCCGTCACTAAAGGAGTTCTGGAACTGAACCATCTTTGCATCTCTACATGACACAATGCTTTGGTTTTCCAGAGTTAAATAGGGGTGATGTGTTGGCCAACCCGGTACCCAGTGTCCCAGTATCCCAGGGGAAGTCTAAGAGGAAGGTTAAAATCTAGTAAGAAACGGGCATTCATCGTAGGTCCCATTAGAGCTCAGTATCCAGAATTAATTCCACAACCAGCAAGAGTCACAGGGGCCGCCGAGAGCCGCGGTCATGTCTGCCATAGAAGGTGCGTCCGCTATTGTGCCTCTCAGCCGTTGGAGCAAAGATGTTTCCGCTTCCTTTCGCAAGGCCTGACCAATGTCAGAGTGAGATGAACTGATGCACTGCCCGGAAAGGAACATTGTAAATTGTAGCTGTTTCATTTGGGTCGGTTTTGTTTGATGTTTGTTTGTTTGTTTAGTCGTATGGATGCTGTTGGGCGCCCAGCTACGAATCCACACGGCCCGGCGGGGCTGGACTCTTCCCCAGGCCGCGGTCT
Source organism: Martes martes (assembly GCF_963455335.1). NCBI lineage: Eukaryota > Metazoa > Chordata > Mammalia > Carnivora > Mustelidae > Martes > Martes martes. The sequence goes on from NW_027666561.1 coordinate 38,525, forward strand.
CTGCCAACGCGCATCTGGAAACCCCGCCCCAGGCCTCAGCCCATCTTTTCTCAGGGCGGGTGTTGGTCTTGGCTGAGATGCCGTAGGACCTCGCCAGGCTCCAGCAGAGCAGGTGAAGCCATTTAGGACACTTAAAAGAAAAAAAAACACGGAATTTTAAATAATTTTAATGAAGACGCACGCTCCCTGTGCTCCCGTACTGTCCGGACTGCCCTCGTCCAGGCACCACCTTCACGATGGTGGCCGTGTCCCCACGATAGCCTCTCTCCCATGATTTACTTTACATTCTCCCTAGAGCAGACTTACTCATTTTACCGAAATAGATTTATTTTCAAGGGAAACCACCGTGAAAGGAAAAACCAGGACCGCTCACCTGGAAGAGAAAGTGGCCATGTGAGCCTGTCGCAGCCTCAGGCCCAGGGGCCCTGCCCAGTCCTCCCCGCATGACCAAAGGTGCTCGCGGAAGGCCGCATGCTCAAACACCAAGTGCTCCTGGCCCTCCTCCCCGACTCATCCCAAACCTCTCTTATTCCTTGCCCTGTGAGCAGTGGCCTCCTGAAGCAGTCTGTGTTGACTGAACGTTTAGGAATGAACTTAGGGAGGACGTCCCTAAGAACCTGCCTCCCACCCCATCGCTCTCCTCTCCCCTCTCACCCTGGGCAAGTGGATGTAACCCCCAGATGTCACACCTATGTCCTCAGGCAAGTTGTTGAAACCCCTTAGACTTCAATTTTCTCATCTATGAAGCGGGGACAGTAACAGTCCCTGGATCGATGGACCATCCCAAGGAGAGAACGACTTGGTGCCTGTACAGTGCTCAGAACAGTCCCCAGGATTTGGTAGATGCTCAAGGTGAGCTCACATCCATCTTCCACTTCGTAACGTGCAAGTCGGCGTGGCCAGCCGCTGACCGTGGGAGAGGCTGTAACGTGCACTTTAAGATTCACTCGGGCTCCTCCTCGGAGGGCTGAGATCCGAGTGGCGGCTGTTTGTCATTGCCGTTCCGGGCACAGGGCGTCCCCCCTTGTGACCCAAGGGTGAGAACAACAACTTTCAGTCCACCAGGCGCTGGGCACCTGGCCTGGACTGTGGTAGAGACTCTTCAAATCCTTGTTAAGTGGACAGATACCAGACTCCGCTAATAAAAAAGAAAACCAGATGGGATGAAAGGAGAACCCTCGTGATAACGATTAGTAACATTAGACAAATAATCGCCGACGCAGACAGAAGCTTAAAGAGTTGTAGTCGCTACAGACAAGCAGAAAAACTGAAATTTTCAAAACGCATTGGAAGAGCTCGTTCTGTCGGAGAATAATGTCGTCTCTCTCTTGGTAATGCAATTGCTAGTCATGTGATCTCCCTGTTTTATGTTTGCATTTTTATCGAGTTTCCTTAAAGCATGAAAATGTAGATGTTTTCATTTGGGTAGCTTTCTTTAAACTGCAATGTGAAACAGAAGTAGAACAATGGTAAATAAAATGTCATATTTTATTCCGTCTTGGCTAAATTGATCACATTTTTATATACTTATGAATAAGAGAACAAGCTCTCTTAATGATGTTAAGTAAATTATATTTTTATTAAAGGAGTATTTAAATGCAGTATGTGGGTTTATTTCCTTGATGTGATGTTTTCTTGTTAGGATATTTCCTTTGCGTGCATTGCGATTGTGTTACTCTAATTGCCTCGGTATTATCTCAACTAAAAGGTTTGAGTCTTTGAGCAGAATCACAGCGGAGCAGTCTGGAGATCCGAACTTGTTTGTTCAGCACAATATATCCGGCTTCTCCCTGTGCTGTGATGTTTCACAGGACATAATTCGCTCAAGAATACAAACGAGCTCATGGAAAAATTATTCCGGTCCTTCCTGACTTGTAGGGCGGGCGGCGCTCTCTGAGTCCTGGACCTGATCCTAGTGTTTGACTCCTGTTTTTATTATATTACCTGTACATTTTTTTTCTTTTCTTTTTAAAACGCCTTAGTCTTTTTTTTTTTTTAAGTAAACTCTACTCCCAACGTGGGGCTCAAATTCTTGACCCCGAGATCAGGAGTCACAGGCCCCACCTACCGAGCCAACCAGGCGCCCCTAAACATTTTTCCTTAATACGATGTATTACATGCTATTTATGACATATTTGGAAATACAGATATGAAAAGAGTTAAATCAACCCTAATCCCACCACATAATCCCCTAAATCCACCACCAAGAACCATCGTTATTAGTGGTTCCAAGTACAGTCATACACATAATATGTAATATACATATAGATATATTGCAGCAAGTATAATTAATTACTATATCAATTTTTTACCTACTTTTACACTTTTTCCCCCTAAATATATGATGAGCATTTTCCCTTAGCATGAGATATTTTTCTCCACCACCATTCTTTTTATACTGAGGAAAAATTCACAGAACATAAAGTTAACAGTTAACCACTTTGAAGTGAGTTCGGTGGCATTTAATACAATTGAAACATGGGATGACACCGTCCCTCTGGAAACAAGCCATTCTCATCACCCCAGTGGAAACACTGGACCTTTGACCCATTACCCCCCATCCCCTTTCTGCGATCCCTGGTAACCATTGGTCTGTTTCCTGTCTCTATGGATTTACCTGTTCCAGAAATTTCATGGAAATAGAATCATTCAATGTGGGAACTTCGTGTCTGGCTGCTTGTACCGCGCGTCCTGTTTTTGACTTTCGTCCACTTTGTGGCGCGTGTCATTCCTTTTGACAGCTGAGCAGTACCCCATGGTATGGCTAGATCACACTTCATGTGTCCATTCTTCTGTTGATGGACATTTGTGGTGTTCCCCCCATTTGGCGATTGTGAGCAATGCTGCTACGGACCCCCATGGAATGGAGTAGACTTATTGGGTTGTACAGCCATTCTCTGTTTAACTTTGTAAAGACCCGCCGAACTGTATTCTGTGCTGGCTGACCCACGTTACATTCCCACCAGCAAGAGCTGAGGACTCCAGTCTCTCCAGTCTCTACCCAACCTTTTTGATGATGGCCAACCTCGTGTGAAATGGCATACCATTGTGACTCCGATCTCTACAAGCCTCGCAGCCTCACTGTTCATGCCTACCACGCCTTTGTGTATGATTGGTTCTCCTAGTGCTCTGGTGGTGGATACTTAATAATTTTCTGCTTTTATAACCAATGCTGGAGTGAACATCCTTCTCTCACAGTCTTTACGCAAATTCATGATTACGTTGTGAGTATACATCCCTCAAAGTGGACTCGTTGGAGCAAAACCAGAACCAAGGATTTGGACACATATCGACAAATTGCCTTAAAGAAATTTTGACTCAAACTTACACTTCCTGTCATATCTGACCTTTTCTTTGGTAAGTCACTCATTCCTGCCAAAATATGTAACAGGTTGAAAAAAAAAAAAAAACTCACTACCTTTATTAAAACCTCCCTGAACTGATCCTACATAAATCATCATTAATTTGGGGGTGCCTGGGTGGCTCAGTGGGTTAAAGCCTCTGCCTTCGGCTCAGGTCATGATCCCAGGGTCCTGGGATCGAGCCCCGCATCGGGCTCTCTGCTCAGCGGGGAGCCTGCTTCCCTTCCTCTCTCTCTGCCTGCCTCTCTGCCTGCTTGTGATCTCTGTCTGTCAAATAAATAAATAAAATCTTTTTAAAAAAATCATCATTAATTTGCACATGTGGATTTTCCTCCACCATTTGGCTAAAAAGGACAACGAATATTGTCCTTTAAAAGTATTTGAGCAATATTACACCTTCTTAAATATACATGAAAAGCCCTTGATTGAGGCAGTTCAATCTATAAACAAGTAGTCAAAGGTAACCACGGGGTTGTTCAGTTTAATGACTTGACTCATTGCTTTGATTAAATCCTAAAACTAGACAGTTTGCTTGTACAGTCCAATGCCACTCCCTGAAAATTTATTGGTCCCATTCTTTTGAGACACCTGTTCTCCCCTCTGCTGTGTGGCCAGTAAATGCCAGAGTCCTTTAACCCTTTGTTAAGGTGATGACAGTTTATGTGTCTATCACCATCGGGCCATAAAGTGCCTTTTTGGTGATGGTCTAATTTCCTTTTGTGGAATGTAAAGTACAATTACTCAAGATATTGATGACCTGTGTCACTATTTACCAAAGAAATACCATCTCATGCACCTTGAAAGTCCTACATGTAATTAGAATTTGAAGAAAAATATAGCCTATGAGTAAGATGAATAGCAAGTTTAATTTTTTAAGCATCTGCTTTTGCTATTTCTGGGGTATTAGGAATAAATTACGGCATGAGAATTTGAGTGTCCCCACTTCCAAAAAAGCTTACCCCTGAATTGGTGGTACTTTTTTTTTACAGCACATTATTTTATCAGAACAGAGTCCAATACTTCTGGAATGACTTTAAACTGATACGGCATAATAAGATAAGGCCCTATTTTCAAAGGAAAGTGTTACTGTAATTCCAGGAGTGTGCCGAGGCATAGAGTCAGGCAAACTATTTAGGAACATTAAAATAACCAATTCACAAAGACGGGGAGAAAGTGAAAGGTATTAAGGGGAAATTTGTAGCCTGGATGCACGGAATAAATAATCATTATGGTCATAATGAGCAAATCATTTCTGCCCTAGGGAGAGAATTTTTGATTTTGTGAGAGCAAACGAAATGATTTATAACTCGTGCTCCTAATATGTGAGCCCTCTTTGGGACATATCTACTTCCCAGTGTCACAGATGGTCTTTCGCTCCAGATGGGAACCAGGTAAAGACATCAGCTACGAGACTATTTTTACACAGCTCATCAGTTTCAACTCCTGGGACCTAATTAATAACTCTCTAATTAATAACTAATTTTCCGATTTCTATTCTAAAACAGTTCCCTCTTTATTAGGATTGAAACAAAGAACAACTGTTACTCTTTATATATTTGGTTTGGGTTTTTTTTTTATTTTTTTTAAAGATTTTATTTATTTATTTGACAGACAGAGATCACAAGCAGGCAGAGAGAGAGGGGAAAGCAGGCTCCCTGCCGAGCAGAGAGCCCGATGCGGGGCTCGATCCCAGGACCCTGGGATCATGACCCGAGCCGAAGGCAGAGGCTTAACCCACTGAGCCACCCAGGTGCCCCTATATATTTGGTTTTATTAAATGTTTCAAGTTCCTAGTATTTTGTATTGTTAGTGTCTTGACTTACATTGAATTGTTATTTTTTTAAGACTATTTATTTGTTTATTTGAGAGAGAGTGAGAGTAAGAGAGTGCAAGCAAGGGGAGTGGCAGAGGGAGAGGGAGAAGCAAGCTTCCCAACGTGGGGCTCGATCCCAGGACCCCGGGATCAAGACCTGAGCCCAAGGCAGAGGCTTAACCAATTGAGCCACCCAGGCGCCCATACTGCATTGTTACTTAAGCTGCTTCTACTCACAAAACCATTTAGATTTTTTTAAGATAAATGTATTCCAAAAAAGCTCATATGTTTTTGAAGAGTTGGTCCAACTTGCTTTTAAAAAGCATGGTTGACACAATCAGAATTTCCTCCCTGACCTAGTAGAGGTTTCTGTCTCCTCCTCCTCCTTCTTCTCCGTCTTCTCCTCTTTCTTCCTCTTCCTCCTCTTCTTCCTCCCTCTCTTCCCCCATCCCCTTCTCCACTCTGATAATACCCTTCCTATCTCAGTGAAATTCTGCATCAAGAGGCCCCTGCCTCCCAGAAGGGAATGGAAACAAGGAGGTCGATGAGCCCCTCCCAGCAGCCGGGACACGGGTGCACACCCAGTCCCGACCGACCGCTCGTTCCTGTCCATGGCTTTAAATTTTTAGGGAATGACCCTAAGTAGTAGGTTATTAGGCAGGATGGCATCAGGGCCAGGAGCTGAGGGGTGGCGATGGCAGGTGCGCAGACAGGCAGGTGACGGTGGGGGAGGTCCAGCCAGATGCTCCTTGCAGGTGATCTCGGCGTCCTTAGCTTCCTGCTCCCGCACTCCTTGCTCACTTTCCAAGACGATTTTGCCAGCCCGCTCCTTGGTTCTGTGAACCGCTGATGTCCTTCCCAGAAATTCCTCTTCTTTTAAGTTAATCAGAACCAGTTTCCATAGTTGGTAATCAGAACTCTTGATTGATATTGTGTACGTCTCTGCTGAAACTTGAGATACAGATCTCGGGCTTATCACTGATTGAATCTATTAATAGAGAAGAAATTTGAAATGCAAATTCAATAAATATTTGTTGAGGAACTATTCTGTTTAAGGCATTATTCGGAGGAATGAAGAAAGGCTAAAGATATTGTCAAGGTTTTTCTTTGAACCCAAAATCTAGTGAAGACATACACAACTGTTCACGTTACAGGGCAGACCACGCAGTCCTACAGGTGAGGCAGAAACCAAAACCCATGGGCCTGTAGGAAAGAGAACATCATTATCACTTGGCTGACCCAGACTCTGCGGAGGAGATGCAGGCTGAGTTGGACCACACCTCTGTAGGTGTGTCGGAAACTGTCACCACGTTTTCTTATCTAGACAGTGATGCACCGAGAGCTCACAGAGCATGTTAAAAAGGAATAGTTCCAGGGCGCCTGGGAAGATCAGTGGGTTAAGCCTCTGACTTTGGCTCAGGTCATGATCTCAGGGTCCTGGGATCGAGCCCCTCATCGGGCTCTCTGCTCAGCAAGGAGCCTGCTTCCTCCTCTCTCTCTGCCTGCCTCTCTGCCTACTTATGATCTCTGTCTGACAAATAAATAAATAAAATCTTAAAAAAAAAAAAAGGAATAGTTCCTTGAAATGATAGCATAGTAAATCAGAAGACTCTTGAGCTAACACCCAGTGGCCCATGGAAGTCACTAGAAAGAAGGTAACACCTGCCTGGTAGTAGACACTATGGTCCTGCACTTCCCAGATGCGCCCCAGGCTCCCCGTTCTTGCCCCAACCTGAGCTAAGACTGGAGGTGCTGAGACCAGCTGCCCAGTGCCATCGTATGATGAGTAAAACCTTCTTTTCCGTGAAAGATAGGTTCTAGGGCTGAAGGTTGGGTGGACCATTCTTGTGCCATTAACTCTTCTGGGTAGCACTGACATTATTTTGAAAGCTCTCAGAATCTCCCCGGGTGCCTGGGTGGCTCAGTCATTAGGCATCCGCCTTCAGCTCAGGCCATGGTCCCAAAGTCCTGGGATTGAGTCCCACATGGGGCTCCCTGCTCAGCAGGAAGCCTGCTTCTCCCTCTCTGCTCTCTGTCAAATAAATAAATAAAATCTTTAAAAAAGAAAGAAAGTAAGTAAGTTCTCAGAATCTCCCAAAATCCAAGTGCTCTTTGCCTTGGATTTCTTTTTTTCTCCAAAAAAGAAAAGAAAAAGAAAACATGAGAAGTTTGAATTTAGTCATGTTGTCCTGTACTCTTGGGCCATATACATCTAATTCCAGCTGACCATACTGTATTTCACAATGTAAAAATGAAGCCATTTCTTTACTTAACATACTATAGCAAAGGATAGAAATATTCCGGAATAATTTGCAAATTGTTACCATATGTTACATAGACCAAGAGGGGATACCTGATATTCCCTATTCAATATCTTGATATTCTGTATTTAAAATTTACTTGCTTGGAAAAACAGATTTCCTTTGTAGGAACAAGAAAGTAAAATTTAAATGTTTGCTTTAAAAAAGTGCCCCCCTCAAACTGAGCACGGGCACGCAAATCCAGACATAGGATAGAATGATAGAGAACAGGCACCCGAGAGTCCCAAAGACCCGGGTTCTAACCCAGGTGTTGCCGCTGACTAGCCATGTGACCTCCCCACTTTACAGATGGCAAAGCTGAGGCACAGAAGGTTAAGGGACCTACTACCTGGCAGATGGAAAGTCCCGGCAGAAACCAAAAGAGTCTGACCCCAGATCCTATAGTCTCCACCCTCGTGACAGTCACAACGGTGTTGGAGCTTGCTTCCATCTTGTGTCCCCTTCTTGGGTTTCAAAGGATAAAGGGACAAATTGAGACTGCCCATTGCCCCTGTGATGTTTTACACAGTGCAACTGGGGGGAAAAAGTAATCACATAACAGTTGGGGGGGGGTATAATCTTCCTCTTTTCTTCAATTTTGCCCTCCAGTTCTCCCTAGCTTGGTAATGGCACTTCCAGTAGCGCAAGTCAGAACCTCCATCGTCCCTGATGCTTCCCTCAGCCCCAGGGTAGCTGTGTACAGGTGTTCAAGCTGTGCACTGTACCACATCTAAAGCGCTGCCATTCACACTGGGGGCTGACTTACATGAGAACGAGCAGGTGGCACAGAGATGCTGGTCTCCCAGATAAGCTGTGGTACAGCAGAGTCCCCTCCTGGGAAAGCGCATACCTGTACATGCTAAGGGGCATGTGTATGTGCGTGCTCTCTCGGGGCTCTTCTCATCCCTACTGCCCTCGGCTCCCCACACCCTCGCCTGACTTGAGTCTGACTGGGCATCCTCCTAAGGAGCAGGGGGAGAAGGAAGACTGAGAGGGAGAAGAAGAGAGAAAGCTGTGCCTGTTTCCTCTGACCCCCTACGCCCTCATCCCCCGTCCCTTCCCACCTCAGGCATCCAGCCTCCACGCCCTCTCCTGAACCTGCTAGCTCCTGCTGGCAGGAGGCCAGACCTGCTCCAAACCTGCTCTATCCTCCAGATCTCCGGTTAAGTGGCACGTCCTCACGGACCCAAGCTGATCCCTCTCAGTGAGCATCCATGTCGCCCTCTGCCCCCTGTTGCCCTCCCAAGACCTATCACGCTCTGTGATCAATGAAGTGCTTGCTTGTTTGAAACTCCTTCTCCTCCTAGAGGGCAAAATGTGCCATTTTGGTTTTGTGCTACTATCTAGTTGGCACATAGTAGGTTCTAGGTAATTACTGGCCGAATGCACAGAAGATTATACTAGAACACTAGGAAACTAGAAGAATCAGCTCTTAGGAGATGCTTACTACTCCTCAGCACTTTGTAATTCCTTCCTAGAAGTTTCCTTTGGAGAAAAAAATTAACGGATGCTCTCTTCACAGGGCCAAGGTGTTTATAATGACGGCGACGCTGAAGGGGATGAACACAGGACTGGAATGAAAGCGAACCTGCTAACCTTCATCGCGTCAATCCATGAGCCTCTCTCCTCGTTTAGAAATGAAGACAGAATGCAAAGAGGACTCGGTCTGCTTCTGAAGTTCCCCCCTTTGAATTCTGCTACTAAAGTAACACCTCCGTCTTCCATACTGGAAGAGGAAGCTGAAACGGAGGGGGGTCTGACTCTTCACAAAGGTGTTATAAATTAGTAAGTAGAACATGGTTGCGAGCTGGTAAGTGTGAATCAGTCTCAATTATTTAGGGCTCTATTTTTCTGTGCTGAGACCCTCTCCTTGAAAAGGCACCAAAGTGAAAAATCCATTGTATGATCTTCTCGGGCTCTGTGGGAGCAGGAAGAGATGAAACATAATATCGACAAATCTCACACCTTGTTTTTAAGAAATACAGTATTCTTCAATTATCCAAAATGTCTCGCATGTACTTGGAGAATAAATGAGGCCATTTTCAAAATTATAGGTGAATAAAGAGAGCTCCTTTCTCATCAGAGCTTGACAATAGAGCCTGCACTTTAAAAGATTTTTAAATGTATCCCATAGCATTCTGTTCGAGTTACGAAAGTCGTTCCCGTGGAGCTTCTAGATGGGGCCAGGTCATGGAGTGCATTATCCTGGGACACTATGGTTAATTCAGATGATGGATAGCTTGATCATTACTGATTTGTTATGGTCAAGATAACTCTCTGCAATGCATAAGTTGGGTCAATTTTTGTTATTATGGAAACTCTATTTGAAACTCCAGTGTCAGCGTAATTATGAGTCAGCCAAGTTGGATACTCTGTTTCAACAAGTGCTGTGAGTCATTTGAAATTATGTATCATTCATAAGCAGAAAACTTTTTAAATTCTGTTGTATCCCACCTACCTGTGACATTTTGATTCTCTATAGAGTGGGAAAAAAACAGTATACATTGTAATTTGGTGTCTATTTTTCAGGTAATTGACTTAATAAGTTGAAATGAAATCGTGCGCCTCCCAGTTTACATAAGAGATGTGGAACTAAGCACTAACTTTCTGAGAGTAGCATCAAAGTTCAGCTTGGTAATTCTGAAAGTTGTTTTTTTTCTCCTCCCCATTGGTGTTTAAAAGCTGGGAAGAGATCCGCTAAGTTTTCCTATCTCAGAAGCGCTCCAGAGTTGATCAGAATCAAGTACATTTCATAAACGTATATTGCATTTTAAGTGTAAAAGCATGTACGTGGAGGACTCACATTCGATAAGATGCACGCTCTGGGGAATGCTCCTACATGCAGAGCAAGGTAGCAGGCATTTCCTGTGGTCCTTTATTTTAATGCAGTCCAAGCTTCCCAGCACAGGGCACTGGTGTCCTGCTTCACTGAAACCGGCCTGATTTGTATTCTTATTCTTTAAGAATTCACGGGATCAAACTACAACGCCTTCCAGGCATAAGAAGAAGTCCATGTTTTCAGTAGAATATTTCTCAGCTGATCTGAGTTGTCCTTTGCTTCTTTCTGGGAGGTAGAAAAATGCATACATCACCTTCATGTAATCGGCATGACCAAGTTTGCGTTCCGTGTCTGTAGATGCCATCATTGTCATCATGAACTTGTGAGAGCCTTCCCATGCCTCTTGCCTTTCATAAGGCAACGCGTTCATTCCTGGACCCTCTCCTTCCTCTTTGCCAAACTGTGCTTGCTCCCTGACCGGAGAATTGGATTTTTCTAAGCTCATCTTTCCCTGCCCTTACCTCTCCCACTCACCTCCTCGAGAAAGAGATTAATGAACTCCTGATAGCAGTTCCACATACACAACAGATTGCTATGAAATTCCATTTATGCCTTGTTTCTCTTAAAGATAGCACTATCAAGCACTGTAGAGGATCAGGCCCTCTGTGACCAAGTAATGAGAAATTCCTCTGAGCCTGAAATCACCCTGTGTGGAAGAAGCCGGTCAGTGAAATCGAAAACAAAAGACATTACTCGACCAGTCTGGGTGACCAGGGGCAACATGTCTTGAAGGAGGAACAATGGCATCTATTACCCGACTAAAAACCTACGGCAGAGTAAAGGGTAACTTTGAAGTTGCACATCTCATCCATTAATGTTCCCCTCCTTACCCATCCCCCACCCCCCACCGCGATCACCGGACCCCCAGCCAGAGGTGCTGTGATCTCTGCCACAGACTGTTAATCCCATTCCAGTTTATCCTGAGCTCCCCCGTCCCCACCACCAAGTCGTACTTGGCCATTGGCACCCTTGGCTGCCAGTCCAGGAGAGTGGTTCTTCTTCTTACACAAGAGAAAGGGGTTTGTCTGGAAACTCCACACAGGAGGCTTCGTAGAGGCCCAAGAGCCAACATTTAAGCAGCAGACGAAGGGAGAGAAAATTGTGAAGAGGAAGAGAAGCCAGCCTGGGCGTCTCGAGTCTGGGTCTCGGGAGTGAAGACCGAAAGAAGGGCCGGGGACATGGGGACTGTTCATTTCCTAGGGTGCACGTCACAGAGCGAGGCCAAGGGGGTGGCTGAACACCACGGGAATGTACGTTGGATTCGCCATCCCACGGCTCTGGCGTCCCCCACAGCTCCTAGCCTTCCTCGGCTCCGAGACGTGTCCTTCCCATGTCTGCCTCTGTCCTCGCTCGGCCTGTTCTCCCAGCGCATCCCGTTCACGCGGAGTCCGCCCCTTCACCCAAATAACCTCATCCTAACTTGACGGCGGCTGCAGAGACCCTATTTCCATATGAGGTCCCATTCCATATAAGGTCCGGGGGCCAGACTTCAATATACATTTGGAGAAGACACAATTCAACCCATAACAAGTACTTTGGGGAAAAAGCATGGAATGTGGGGTCTGGTCACCTGAGAGGTGAGAGCAACCTCCCCGGGGGAGCCAGGATTGGAACCAGGTTGAAGCGAGACAGGCACTCACCTGGGCACAACGTGTAGAGAGACGCCAAAGCCTCGGTATACAAGTAAAGAATAGTTTCAGGCTAAATATTTCAAGATAAAAAATAATGCTAAAAAGAAAAAATCCGAGATGAACAAAACACCACCCTTTGAAAGACGGGTTGGGTGGTGTTGATTTTGCTCAGAGCCTTGGGTCCGGTGTGGCTCTGCACTGTTACCTCGCAGCCCCCTCAGGTTTAGGATGAAGGCCCGGAATTGCCAGGGGCCCTTTCTGCCGCCACAGGGAGAGCAGAGATTGAGGAGGAGACTGGCAGAGATAAGGAAGAACCCACAGGAGAAGAGGGACAACGTGGCCGCCATGTCAGAATTCCTGAATCCGGCCCTGCCTCCTTCTACTGCCTCCTTCGTGATGACAGATACAGATCCCCCTTTACAGGACAAGGGTCAGTAAACCATGGGGACGGACTATTGCAGGAAGGTGACCACCGTTTATCTTATTTCTTGTAAGAAATGAAAAACCCTTAAAAATCAGCTTTGGGGATTTAGCCCATTTCCACTTGGGGGACTTCGCCTACTTCCCAACCGCATCATTTAGTTTTCCTTTGTCAGGCTTCTTACTACGGTCAGAATCCTTCCTCCGCCGTCTTCAGGTCTCCTGCCCCTGCAAGCAGTGGCTGGGTTAGCATCCGGCCCCCACACGCATGCTTTCATGACAGCTGCAAGGACTTTGTGTTTGCTCGGAACGCGGGCAGCACATATAAATCTTTCCATCCGTTTAGCCCTTAACTGCATAATTCTCTAATCCTTGCAAGGAGACTAAAAATGAATTCCATAAATTCACGGAGGTCAAAGTTTATGTCCCAGTATGTTCTTCCCCATAGCACCAGAATGAGAACTGGACGTCTACAGGCTTCTCAGTAAATCTTCTGTTTGATTAGGAATTGGAGCTTTGATTTTTTTTTCTTTTTCTTTTTCTTTTCTTTCTTTTTTTTTTTTTTGTGAGGTATGCACTCTAAAGCAACACACAGCCAAATGCTTACAGTCATTTACACCAGAATCCCAAAGCCCTGTTTTTAAAGTGAATTATCAGCCCTTAGCTTCTATTTTATCACATCCCAATGTTCATGTTGTGTTTCGTGAACAGCTTATCCCTGCCTTGGCGCGACTTCCACAAAGGAGCTAGACATTTTCAAACCCGTAAGTTAACTAATCGGGGAACGTAGGTCAAGAGAATTTATTGTTTATTTTCCATGATAGTTTGCCCTCATCAACTATTTTAACTGAAAACTTTTTGAAAGCAGGCTTGGTTTCCTTAAAAAAAAAGTTTTTTTTAAAAGGAGCGCAAAACATTTACTTCCTCCTTTTCTTATCTGGGGTATTACAATGAAAAGCCAAAGGTTTTCGGGAGTCTGCTGGACACTTCCACTGATGAATCCGCTTAAAAATATCGGTAGGGGAAAAAAATCACATGCAACCTTTCTTGTTTTATCTTTTAGAAGAAAGCCTCTTTGGGAAAATTATCCTTTTTGAATAGGAGGCTAAGAGAAGTTGGTTCGGGTGGGAGTTTGACAGTTTCTGATTCATTTGTTATTTGGGAAAAATAAGCTGTGTGTCACATGTGGGAGCTAGAGAATCCAAGAGGATAGAAACCCGTGGCGGGGGGGCCCATTTCCAAGAGAGCCCGGGACACCGCCGGTGCCCTTTCCACAGGTGTAGGGAAGGGAAAGGGCATTTGCTGAAATCAGATGCTCTTAAGAGCCCAAGGATCTGAAAAGGCCATGAGCACCTTTCTGAGAATAGTGTTTATGTCACTGCACTGTTTCTGTCTCCTAGGACGGCCACCAGAAGGCACACACACTGGGCAAATCAAACAACGGAAATGTACGGTCCCACTGTCCCCGAGGCTGGCAGGCCACGATGGGGAAGGCAGGGCCACCCTCCCTCGGAAGGCGCTAGGGAAGGCTCCGTTCCAGGCCTGTCCTCCAGGTTCCCGAGTTTTGCTCGCTCTCCGTGGCCCCCCTTGACTGGCAGACGCCTCACCCCTGCTCTGCTTCAGCTTCACGAGGCCGCCTCCCTCTGCGGGCGCCGGTGTCTATATCCAAACTCACCAGCCCCTCACCGTGGAGGGACAGGTTGGTTTAGGGCTTACGCTAATGACCTCATCTCAACTTGACCATCTACAAAAAACCCCATTTCCAAATCAGGTCACACGCACGTGGTGGGCGGGATGGGGGGTGCATGGTTTAATCCATATCAGTGGACAAACTGTTTCTCTGTCAAGGGCCAAATGGTAAATATGGGAAGTGTTGGTGGCCACAGCATCCCTGCTGCAGTGACCCCAAACCCCTGTGGTTACAGCACGGAAGTGGCTATGCACCCCCGGCACGCGAAGGGGAGGGGCTCCGCACCAATAATATTTTCTTTATGGAGGGATGAGATTTGCCTTTCACGTAATTCTCACATGTCACAAAGTACCATTCCTCTGTTGATGTTTCCCAACCATTGAAAAACACAGCCACCCTCCTCAGCCCACGGGCTGCACCTGAAGGCTGGATTTGGCCCTGGGACCACAGGGCTTCGGAGCAGCCTCGGTCTTCTTCCCGTAGGATTTGTTACACGGAGGTATATTGATTCCAAAATATGCCTGCGGCAAATCAGGAAGCAGGAATCTAATCCCTGTCTGTTGTGCGCTAGCAAAACAATTCTCAGAGACTGTCCTGGGCGGGCAGCAGCCTTGACAACCTTTTAAGAAGGGAGAAATCAGTAGAAGCCACTGAATGCTCAGAAAATTGAAACGCCGGAGACAGCATTGAAAACCAAGGAAATAAACACCCCGCTCAGGTTAAAAGAATGGTTCATCATGTTTCCCATCAGGGAGCTGAAAATGTTTGGGGGGAAACGCATGATATCTTCCATTGAAATGCCGTTCCCAGACAGCACTGTCTGGAACGAACAGGAAATCGAAACAAGTCATTAAATGGCCATCAGAAATCTTTTATGTGAAGAGAATTTTTGCAAGTTTGATATCCGGTGTTTGAGCCTCTAATGAGAGCAATAAATGAAGAGCTTCATTGTTTCTTGGGTTCTAGGGGTGAGAGATGAAGACACCCCCAGTCTGGGTCTGTAGGCTTTTTTTTTTTTTTTTTTTTTGTCTCCTCTGGGTTCCAGTCTGGGCTGAGAGAGCGTGAAGACTGAGTCAGACTGTCACCACCTGACACACACCCCCCTTCTCCGGTCCCCCCCCCATCACTGCCGCCCCCGGACGGCCCCTGCCCTCATTTCTATTCACCGAGATTACTAAACTCCTTGCTGACGTCCGTAACAGCCAGGACACGCAGGAGAGATTTTAACAAGTCTGTGTTCCTTGACCCACCTGGATAGCTCACTGAATACTTGACTTTTATCATTGTTGGCGTCATGCTGAGACCAGAAATCAGCTGCCAAATTTTGAAACGATAACATTTCAATAAAAATATCTTGATCAGAATAATTTTCCATCAGTCTTGAGGTTTCCAAGCAATTATTTCCCATTGTATTTACAGCCGATGTCAGTAACCATTTAGGGAGACCATTGGGATCCTAGAGCTGCAGCTCTCGGTAACTAAAAACAGATGAGACCCAGCATTTTCGTGTTTTAAGGAAAAGATGGAGGTTAGACTCTTTTGAAACCCAAATAAAAATATGTCCCAAGATAGCTCGTTTTTTTTTTTAATTGAGATATAACTTAGAGACAGTACAGTGCCCAGAACTTAAGGGCTTGGCTACGAAAACCCTTTAACTCACACCCATCATTGCTCAGGTGAAAGGCAACATCGGGGTGACCCCTCGGACCCGTGCCGGTCAACACTGTTGGGACTGTAGCCAGTCCTATCAGTTGTTTGATACTTTCTAATTCATTTTTAAATACCTCATCTTCTCATCATTTCCTCCACATTTGGCTCTTTTCTTTAGCATAGGAGGCATAGTTATTTTGAAGCATTTTTTGCTCTCTCCAATGCCTGGGTCCCCTCTCTCTGCTTGTTTTGTTTCTTTGATCCCCTCGTTTATCGTAGGTCACATTTCTTATTTTGTCTATCATGGGGTTATTTTTTAGTATATGCCAGATATTGTAGGCCAGCCACGGCAGAGTCTCTGGATTATGTTATTTTCTTCTGAAACATGGCTCTTAAGATATTTCTAATTAATATTTTATACTCATGAGAGTAAAAACATTACTCTGTCATTTAGGTAGAATACATCTGACTTATTATTTATTCTGAGTCGTATCTTTGTTGTTTATCCTTTAGCAATATTAAAGGTTGAAATTTTTCATCTAATAGATGGAATCAATTGTTCAAAATAGCTTGGAAAGAATGCAACCTTTCTTTTTAATACTTCCTTTTTAAATCATTTTAACTCATGGCAGACTCCAACTTGTTTCAGCATAATAGCTGTTTATCATAAATACATTTTATGCTTCTGAATCCCTTTAAAGGAAAAGGGCAAAGACTCTCCTCTACAGTGAGACACAGAACGTGGCCTCCCTCTGAGAAGTCATGAGACTTCATTTGAAGAAACAATTATCTTTTTTGTCCCCCTAGACCATTATAAATCAGCTTGGTGATAATTAGAGAATTAGAGTCATAATGTCCAGTCATACTGTCAGATTCTTTACCTTCCTTGATACCCAGATAATTGTCTTTTAAAAATGTAATGCAACCTAAAGTTTGTTATGTTTCATACTCATCATTTTGTAATCCCACAATGGATTTGTGCCTCTCTCTGTACAGATGGAGCTGGATTTTCCCCGCGACCATTCGTTCGCAGCCTTTATTGATATAAATTATTCCAACTGTACCCAACAGCATAAATTAATACTTGTAGCTGTCCCTCATTTGCAACTCACTGATGGTACCAAGTGCAGTCGGAGAAAAGAAAAGGTAAAATAAAATGATCTTATTTTCTGTATCCCTTTGCTGGTATACTATGGAATTCTACTTTGATGTTTTGTCATCTGGTAAAATGTACCTGAAATGAACCCAGAATGGGCCTCATTAAAACCACGTTTCCGCCTCCATCTTACAATTTATGGCAACATCTTGATAATATGCAAAGACTAACAACAGAAACCGAAATTAACTTGTTTGTTTTTGTTATCAAGTTGCTTCAGGTTATTTTTTTTTAATAGGCCCTCTGATCTTTCCTGTACTATTTATCATCTTAAAAATTAAAGCTAGCTAATTTTATCAAGAGACTAAAATTTAACACTATGCTTTAAAGCAATACACTGTTTAATTATTGCTTGGTTTTTTATAAATAGAACATTTTTTATTCAGTAGGTAAGTCCTATTTTTGCATTTATTACCACAAGCTCGTGAATCACTAAAAGAAAGCAAAAAACCTAATTTCCCACAGGTGATTGTTTTTATTATTAATGTTACAGAATTGATTTTTGAGTTTAGAGCTACTGAGGTGGTCTGACTAGTTATTTAGGATTTATTAAATGCCAGCTGCGTGTCCAGCTTTGGTGCTGCTTACATGTTATTTTTGTGATTATAGCCTTCTACACAGCGCACGCTCAAGAACGTAGCCCCCTCATGCAGAATACACAAAGACTTTCCTTGGGGGGTGTGGGGTTATTTGGAGTAGTTAACTAATACATTTCTATTTTCCATCAAAAGAAGAAAACCAATTAAATTAATGAAGGATGGTGTTGCTGGAGGCAGGCGAGCCATGGATGAGTAAACCACCTGGGCCGTCAAGTCGGGGCACGTTATGTAATCACAAAGCATACGAGGATCCTTTTGTCTTTGGGGTTAGCTCGGACGGCTGGAGCAACGAAGGCTCTGTCGTCCAGACCCACGGATACCCTGAGCGCACAAGATTTCTAGTGCGGATCCTCCAGACCGGTGTTGTCTGTCCTAGAGCAGGAACCTGTCATCACACCGGCTCAGGTTACTGCGATGGGGAAGGGGGCCGGGCGCCTTCGCTGCTCCCCACCCTTCAAGACCACCTTCGGGTTGTTATTAAGTTCCCTCTCTTTCCGATGAGTTTGTGGATACCTAAGGCACTTGGATCTATTTCGATCGGTAACTTCTGCCTGGCTTGAGGTCGAGGATAAATTACTTGTAGGAAGCAATATGACCTTCCGTCGTCCCCTTGTTTTCTCCCCATCGGATCATTTTGATTCACAGAGCATTTCACTATTTTTAAAGACCGGCTCCGGGCCTGACGTCAGGGTCCCTGACCCGCGCCCCTCCCGCGGCGGTGACTCAGCCTCAGCGCCCGCCCCCGCCTGCGGAGGGGGGGTCTGCGGAAGCGCCCGCAGAGGCCAGAAGGACTCGAGGACCCCCCCGAGCCTGGCCCCCGCCGATCGCCCACCGGAAGGCGGAGGGAGGGGCGCGTAGCTGGGACTGGCTGGGAGCTGCGAGGGGCGGCAGGGGGGAGGGCGGTGCTGCGGCGCCTCCGAGCTTGGGGGAAACCGAGGCAAGGACGAGCAGAGCCCCACGCCCCCGCCGCTTCCCTGCCAGTCCCATCTTTTCCCACCCAAAATGGGGAGGGGGGTAGCGGGGAGGAGACGGGGTGGCGGGGGGGGGAGAGAAGCATCCCCGAGTCCTATTTCCAGTCGGATTTTTCTGTCGCTTTGTTTATCCTGCTGCACGGAAAAGGGAGGTTATGCCTATTACCTGGTGGTGTCAGATTTGCTGTTATGCATATTATATGTAATCATTCTAAAGTAATTTTCTTCCATTTGGGCCTTTTAGTGTAAAAGGCGGGGTGGGGGGGGGAGTCTGCTTACACTGTTTGCCTTGGGAAATCTGTCCACTCCCCAACTCCGTCGAGAAGCGGGAGGGAGAGTCTCTGCAGAGTTTACGTTGTAACATTGTATCTTCCCCATCGGTAACACAACGATGGCTTTCTGCAAAATAATACCGTTCGTTTTCACTCCACCACTCACCAAAAATCTTTTTCCTGTTTAAAATGTCCTGTTTAAAATTACGCAGTTTTAATGTTCTACGAGTTGATCTGGGCGGAGGTTAGGCAGATGTATGGGTGTGTAGAGATCCATTGAGAGTACACGCAAGTGCACTTTACTCTTTGGAAGTTATACACAAGCCAAAAAAAAATTTTTTTTTAAATAAAATTAGCTAATTTTTCCTCTTTGTACAACAACCATGTTCTTTCTCATTGTTATTTTCTCGCATACCTAGTATTTCAAATCATTAGGGAAATTTTTAAAATTTCACCCAGAATCCCCCTACTGTAATAAAAATGTTTGTTTTCCATATCTGCTTTCACTTTGGACATGTAGTTGTAATTGGGAAGTATATGCTGTTTTGTATTCTGCTTTGGTTCCCCATGTAATATTATATCAAATATTTTTCCATCTTTCGTGATCCTCATAATTTTCCGTTTTAATGGCTGCAGACTCTTCCGCTGAGTGATTACAACACTGTTTGCTCAGTCACTCCTCCTGTACTGGGCATTCAGGGGACTTCAGATCATTCATTAGAACAATTGCCTTCCTCCTGTAAACATTTTTGACATGCATTCGTCCATCCATCCAATGGGTGGAATATTAATTTGAGCCCCTGTTCTATGCAGAGGGCACAGAAAGGGAATGCGAATGTGCAATCTCCTTGAAGGAGCACTGAGAGCGGCCCCGCCACACCATCAGAACTGCGCATCATAGCCTGTTCGTGTGTGCGGAGACCCGCAGCATGATCGCCGCAGGACAGTCCATTTGGACGCGGAATGGCTAACTGGGCTTGCCTTATTCACCCTGGGACTACTGGACCAGACCCTGGTGTTTGAATGAAAAAATACAGACGTTATCTGGTTTCATTATCCCAAGGAACTTGTGAGATAGGTGTTATTGTTCCCATGTTACAGATAAGGAAACTGAGGCTCATACCCAAAGGTACAAAGAGTCCTGGAAATGCAGCACTTTTCCATTTGCATGCACACCATTGTTTTTAACCTTCACTGCAACCCTTGTGAGATACATACGATAATCTCATCTTTGCAAATGAGGAAATTGAGGGAAAGAAAACCATTCCCGGGATCACTCAACTTAAAAATATTAGAATCCTGATTCAAACCTAGAATTCCCGGCTCAACATTCCATATCCTCTTCATGACTGTGGTTTTTCTCAGATGTAAGATCACAAAGAGGCAGAAACATTCTTACTATTCTATTTCTCATATTGCTGATATATTCCTTTTATTTCTATTTGAAAGAAAATCACTACATGAAGCATACACAGTTACCAGTGTGACTTCAGCTGTACCAGCGGCAAAGGGCATTATCTTTTTTTTTAAGATTTTATTTTATTTATTTTATTTTATTTTTATTTTTTAAGATTTTATTTTTTAAAGTCATCTCTCACACCCAATCAGGGGCTGGAACTCATTTCCCCAAGATCAAGGGTCACACACTCTACTGACTGAACCAGCCAGGCACCCCAATCTTCTTAAACGCTTTTTCCTCGTGTGAACTATTTTAACAACACCTGAAGCTATCTCACTTAGCGTTTCTTTAATTCATAGGGAAGCCCAGCACTCTCTCCTGTTTGTTTACTCTCTGCTCCACTATATATTGTCCACTTATGAAATTTGTCTCTTTGTTTATTGGACTCTTCATTATATTGGTATATTGAAGTGCCTTCTTTATTTTTTTAAAGATTTTATTTATTTATTTGACAGAGAGAGTGAGAGAGCACAAGCAGGGGGAACAGTAGAGGGAGAGGGAGAAACAGGCTCCCCCTGAGCAAGGAGCTCCACGTGGGGCTTGATCCCAGGACCCTGGGATGATGACCTGAGCTGAAGGCAGATGCCTAACCATCTGAGCCCCCCAGATGCCCCTGAAGTGGTGTCTTTAAATATTAACCCTTTGTCATATTTGGCTCCCACATTTTTTCCCAGGTAATTGTTTCCTTTTTGATTTTGTTAATTTTCATTTTATGAGAGTGGCATACAGTCTAATAGTAAAATGTTGTTTCCTATATTGCTTCAGCTCTCAGAAGATTGTGTCCCTCTTCTAAATATCTGGTTAGAATCAAATCCCTTTGTGTAATGTGCTAATCCATCTGGCACTCAATGTAGCATAGAACATGGATCTAGGGGTACCTGGGTGGCTCAGTCAGCTCAGCGTCTGCCTTCGGCTCAGGTCATGATCTCAGGGTCCTGGGATCGAGCCCCGCATCAGGGTCCCTGCTCAGCCTGGAGCCTGCTTCTCCCTCTCCCTCTGCCCCTCCCCCTGCTTGTGCTCTTGCTCTTTCTCTCTCTCCCTCTCAAATAAATAAATAAAATCTTAAAAAAATAGAATATGGATCTAAAGCGTATTTCCCAATTTCCTAATTTAAGCCAAAGCTAGATTAAGCTCACACCCACCAGGACCGTGGCACCCGGTGGGAATGGCCAGGATCGTCCTCATGTTCATGTCATAGCGTTGACACGGCTCATATTTTGGACCTCCCTTAGAATGTTACCCAACACCAAAGATTAAATTATTGATTCGTTCATCACATTTTGTGACACTTTCTCAAATAGCTAAAAATGTACATATCAGTGGGTTTATTTCTAGCCTTTTTTCCCCAAGAGGGGAAAATGGATTTATTTGATTTATTTTTCTACACCACTTGGGTAATCTTTTAATTATTGTAGATTTATAACATAATTTTTTATGTGGCATGGTAGAATAAAATATTGTGGCATCTTATACGATTTGGGGGCATGTATACAATTTAGGGGACAGAGAAATATAGGGGGAGTACATTTATTTTTGTAAAATTTACAGAAACTATGAGAACTTAACTTTCATTGGCTTCATGGTAAATTCGCCTCTGTCATCTGCCTATTTTCCCCTTGTTTAAATTGTTTACATTTTTATGATCCTTTTATCCTAATGAATTTTATAATCATTTTCTTTGGTTGTTTTCATTTGTTTGTTCTATTTCGCATTACCTAGGAATTTTAATTCAACTTGGGAAGAAATATCATCCTTGGAAAATTTTTTCTCTTCTACAACACAACATTGTTCTGCATTCCATTGTCTTCTTTTGTACTACCCAGTACATTCTTCATTATTTTTCATAGTCTATTTCTTGTTACATTTATTCCCAAGTAATAAATGTATAACTGGTTTCCTCATTGTAATTTCTTTCCTGTTTTAATTAATGAGATGCTAATGCTGGTACATTAGATTATAGACATTTTATATCTAACAACATTTTGCAGGTTTATTTATACTTTTTATCACCTGAAATTGGATATTTTGTTTCTATGGGCCCAACATGCATTCTTCTTATGTCTTAATTTTGGTTCTTAATTTATTGAGCAGACATTCCAAAACAATATTAAATTAAGGCAACACTTAATTTTATTCTGCTTTTTTAAAAATGTCTCTAGGGTTGTCCATTGACTAAAACATTGTCTCTTGATTTAAAAAAAAAATCATAATATTTTAAGAAAATATACTTCTAATCCTTTCTTTTAAAAATGTGTACTTGGAATACGTGTTGAATTTTTTAAAATTACATTTTAGCATGTATGGGAATGAGTCTATGTGTGGATTTTTATTTAATTCACTGATGTCTTATAATACTTTTTAATTGAACCATCCTTGCATTTCAGGGATACATTTAACTTTATAATGCAATGCCCATTTGATAAGGCTTTATTTAAGATTTTCCCATCTATGTTCATGACATTTACTGCTTTCATGGAGTGTTATCCTTATCAGAAGTGTAATAGGTGTTTCTCTGTCAGGAATACTTTTTATAACATAGTATTATCTATTTCCTAAATTATTTTTAAAAAATTCACTGAGATTCAGAGACTTTTGTCTTAGATTGTAACAGTTTCTTTTTTTTTTTTTTTTTTAGATTGTAACAGTTTCTTATGACTTTCTGATTTTCCCCTGCTGTTATCAATCTATAATGATTTTCTTTGTGTTGTGTCAATTTTAGGAATTCTTATTTTGAATGAAATTACCCATTTCTTTGAGAATTACAAGTACAGTAACATCCTTACAGGTAGTTATTTCTTATAGTTATTTCGATGCATTTCTATTTCTATTCTAATCTCTATTTTCATGTGCTTTTTTAGTTTTTCTCTATTAGACTTATCAGAATTTGTCTATATTAATAATGTTTAAAGAATCAACTCTTGTTTTTGTTGACTTGATTTTCTCTTTCAATTTATGATTTCTGTTTTTATTTCTTTGTGGTTTTTATGCTCTGTGATATTAAGTTGAATCATTTATTGACTTTCTCTTTTTAATTTTAACAATAAAACATTTAAAGGTTTATTATCATTTCTCTAACCTTGATTTTGATATATGGTATATTATTATTATTTTCTAAATTGTCTGTTACTGAGTTCTTGATTTTCCCACTGTCCCATTTGCCCTTCAGGAGATTATTTCAAAATATCAGAATACTATTTTGTTTGTTGGTTCTTATGACCCTTATTTTCAATTTTTACTTGTATTTTGGTTACAGTAGCCTATAAAACCTTGGATGAAATTCATTGATCCAATTTTACGTAAACTAGGAAGTGATAAGTTTTGTAAGTGTTCATCAAATAAGTCTAAAGACGTTATACCTCATGTATAAACTACAGAACTTTGTTTACTTGTCATGGCTTTGATTATAAGGAACTTAATGCTCCCCTATAACAGATTTTTTGCTAGTTTTTACAGGAAGTTCTTATATTCTTTGCTTTGTGTGTTTTGTTTCTTTGTTATTAGGTGCATATAAATTGATAGTTATTATATCTTAAGTATGTACAGTGTTTATCTTTATATAACCACCCATTTATTTAACTTCATATGTTTTATCTTGAATTACTTGATATTCTTATTGCAATCCTTGCTTTCCTATATTTATTATCATTGCCATATCTTTATGGAAACACTTAATTTTAGATTGTGTGACTTTTTACTAAGTGTCTTATCCTTGAGCAGCACCATGTTAGAATATCTTTTAGAATCCCTTTTGAGCATCTTTGCCTTCAGAGGAATTTCCACACGGTATTTTTCTTCTGGTTTTAGTTTCATTCTTTTTCCTTCTATAAAAGTTTTTAAACTCTTGGTTGAATTTGATTCACCTGAGTGATCATTTTCATAGCTGATATTTGCCTTTCTTTTAAGCCACTTTATAAGCATTTTAAAAGAATTAAAAGAGAGAAGATCCCTGGCCCTCCCTATATCATCATTCCAAAAGAGCACAGCATTATCTAATAAAATTTAAGCACTTCAAATTTCCAAACTCCCCTCCATCACCTCCACCAATAGCTTTCTTTTTCTATTTGGGTTGTGTTTTCTGGAGCTCTATAACTGTTCATTTGTCTTCCTTCAAATGCTGATTCTTATTTCTTATGTTTTGGTCTCAATATTTTTAGCTATAATTGCCCTATTTTAAATTTACTCTTCAAGTTCTTTTTTGTCCCCCCAAAATACCATATGTAAAGTCATCTTACTTTTCCCTCAATTCTTCTACACAACTCTACAGTATCCTGCCCTTTTTTTGAAATTTCAACAAACCATAGCATTTTATTAATTCTATTTCATGAAGAACTTTGCAGAAAAAATGTTCCAAAGCCAAATCTTTCTTGTTAATGAATGCTTTATAAAATATCCTTTCTCTAAAGGTCACTATTATTCTTGCTCCAATTATAGTATTCGTGTTCACATAAATCATTGAATTATCACCTCCATTCTTTTCTAGTACTTTCTCACCTATTCTAATGGAAAATTTGTCCTGAGTAAATGATAAGTGTAATTTAAACCCTTCTTCATTTAACACCAATTTCTTAAAAATGTCACACTTACTTTTAACAGCTATAATAAATAGCAATATTAGATTAACTCTCTTTAAAACCAGTTTTGTAACTGGTAGTTTTGAGGCATTCCTTATCCACTGGTAGTGTGTGTAGTAGTGAGAAATAAAAAATTGTGGGAAATGGATAGCAAGGAGAGAGGCACAGAGGAGATGAATAGTAACCAGGATGAAGAACCGTCAGATTAATAAACAAGCATTATTCTTCGTTAATACCGGAATTTCCAGCATCCGTGCACCCCCTACTGACTGAAGTCCAAATGAGTCTCTTTTAAAATATATAATGCATGTCATAAATCAATCAAGTTACTCAGGAAGAGTCTTTATTTTCTTCCTAAGAAACTTTGCTGGATCTTCGTTGGCTATAGGGTAACACCACAACTCAGTAACACGTAACTCAAAGCCACTCCACATCTGAAAGAAATCAATTTCTTTCCTAACTAACAGACATTTATTTTTTTTTAAGATTTTATTTATTTATTCGACGGAGAGAGATCACAAGCAGGCAGAGAGAGAGGGGGAAGCAGCTCCCTGCTGAGCGGAGAGCCGGATGTGGGACTCGATCCCAGGACGCTGGGATCATGATTGAGCTGAAGGCAGAGGCTTTAACCCACTGAGCCACCCAGGAGCCCCCTAACAGACATTTATTAAGCGCCTAATAGAAACCCTGGAAGAGGGGTACCTGGGTGGCTCAGTGGGTTAAGAGTCTGCTGTCAGCTCAGGTCACGATCTCAGGGGCCTGGGACCCAGCCCTGCCTCCACCCCTCCCCGCCCCCAACCATTCCCTGCTCTGCAGGGGGTCGGTTCCTCCCTCTCCTCCTCCCTCTGCCTCTGCTCCGCCTTCCCCTCATGCTGTCTCTCTCTCCCTCAAATAAATAAATAAGATCTAAGATCATCAAAAAAAAGGAAAAGAAAAAGAAACTTGGGAAGATATATAAATGGCCAATACAGAATCCCTGAGTCTTAAATTCTCACAGCGGAGACAGACAATACACAGGAGCTTCTGAGCCTCACGTTCTCTGCTCCCCCTCCATGCCCCGCACCCGCCACGACAAAGCACAGTGCAGTCTCCAAAGTGGACATGCGGTGAACTTTCACACGCGCCTAACGTCACCCACAGTCTTCTTTCTCCCTAGAACTTCCTGCTACCTCTTCTCTCCTCTTGAAAGACTATTTTTACCTCTTCATGATCCAACCAACAAATCATTCTTCAAACATTTGAGTTTTTCCAATTTTACATTATTACAAATAATTCTGAGGTCTAGATCTTTGTCCAAATTCCTGGATATTTTGTTGCAGTAGATTCTTTCGTTGGGAATCACAAAGACAAAGAGGAATGTTTAAGGTTCTGCCCAGGAGCATTGTATGACTTCCTTTATTGAAGTTTCCTGTTATGTTTCTCTGAAATTATTATGATTCTCCTCCTATAGGTCCTATGTATCTCTTGTTAAGATTTCTTCCCACGTATCTCATATTTTGGGTTATTTTGAATGAAAATTTGCCATCATTGTTTATAAAGTATCTTTTGCTGGTATGAAAGGAAGCTATTAACTTCTGCATTTTTCAATTAATTTTAAATAAAACTTTAAAGGTTCTATCTGTATCAGCTTTTCAAATAAATCACAATCACCCAAAGTAAAATTTTAGTAGGTATACAACCGATGCTATGTGCTGATAAATCCTGTTAAAAATGTAAGTATCTGTGGGCGCCTGGGTGGCTCAGTGGGTTAAAGCCTCTGCCTTCGACTCAGGTCAAGATTTTAGGGTCCTGGGATCGAGCCCCGCATCTGGCTCTCTGCTCAGCGAGGAGCCTGCTTCCTCCTCTCTCTCTCTGACTGCTTCTCGGCCTACTTGTGATCTCTGTCTGTCAAATAAATAAATAAAATCTTTTTTTAAAAATGTAAATATCTGAATGTACCCGTGCTGAGACACCAGTTGGCCAATGTGAATAACTGAAATTATTTGAGGATTTCATCTCATTCAGAGTTGTAGTCAATACCATTTGAAGAAATAAGGACCCTCTGAAATCACTTCTCACAGAAGGCGTTTTCAACGCTATTACTCTTAGTGACGAGACAAACTCAGAAAAGGGAAAAGCCTGGATATGCAGATACAGTTTTACTTTATTCAAACAATGACTTTTACTGAATTCCAACAATTGTCAACAAATGGGTTCTGTTACCTCTGTTTCCCCATCTGCTAGGTGTCTGAAATGTTTGCAAGAAAGGCCTACGTTATTCTAAGATCTCATTATGATATATCAGCCTGCAAGTTCTCGTAAACATTTTCATTGTTGTTCAAAGAAACATGCAGGCCATAAAAGGGGATGTTTTCTGCTGGAGCTAACGCTTCACTTTGCAGTCTTAGCCTCCGAGAAAAATGCTTACTTTCCTCTCTTCCATGATGGTTTAAGTACATGCACTTGTCAAATATTTCTCTGATGAAAAGTAGAAGTGGGAGCAGCAGGGTGGATGGCGGTACGTTTTGGCATTAAACAAACTGGCAGCACACGGGGAGAGCGGTACGCCGAGCCGCCTGGTTATCTTCCCATCCATCACTCAGGCACGTCTTCTAATAGGGCCGCGCACTGATTTACTAAGGACATATGGCTCAGCATTTTCTTCCCGGCCTTGGGCCCAGGCAAACAGCTGTTCTTTCAAATGAAGGCATTTTGGGCTGTGAGCACATCCCTCCCTCCAGGCCTGCTCTGGGCCACCAGCTGGGCTCCAGCTCTGTTTCTCTCTGCTCTGGCCTCCAAGACCAGCGTCTGAGACTGGCCCACAGAGCTGCTGGGGGCACGGCGCAGACTCGCGCACTTGTGGGTTCTCCCCCTGGCCCCCTGGGCTCTTTCCGGCTTATGGACCGTCATGGTGTGCCTTGAAAGTTCCCAGTTCTGAGACTCGTCCAGTTTCATAAGCCTGTACACTCTTGTCGACCCCCGTGATAAATAGGACACGGCATCACCTGCTGCTGGGGTTTGACTTTCTATCATGTCTTTATTCACTCATCAATGGCTTATTGAGCAGCTACTTGATGTCTGGCACCGTGCTCGGTCAAGGCTAAGCACTGGACACACAGCTGTGACGAAGACAGACATTCTCTCCAGAGTGTTCTTCTGTCCAGCACTCTCCCCAGAACAAAGATCAAACCCCTGGGTTCTTGCAGGCCTCTGTACCCCTCCAATCCTAAATGCTGGGGTTTCGCTTGCTTTGTAGGCTAGAAGGGGATGAGTTCAGTTTCTACTTCATGGAAAATTCACTTGGCAAATTTCCAACATGATGTTGGATATGAACAGAGTTTCTGTTCTCTCAGTCAGTCAGGAAGCACCCATAGAGATAGAAAGGTCACACTCCTTTGCTTTGTTTCAGCTGATTTGTTTGGGAGAAGGTAGGAGAACATACGATGGGAATGGGAGTGGCTATCTCGATAGCATCTCTTCTTCAGGATTTCCCAACAGGATGCTCGGGTGAATCAAGGATGTGCTTCCCCACAGCCAGCAAGACTGGCCTCCCAGTGTTCTGGTCTCCATCTTGGATGCAATAATCCAATTCAGCCTTCCTTTTGTTAACCGCCTGAACCAGCCAGTCTGGGTATATCATGGCAAAACCAAAGACAACGGGTTCCCCGGTGAGCATAGGAGAGATAACTGCTGGCCCTCCAGGCCCTTGCTGTCGGGCTGTCTGGTATAGAGACCCCCAGGGCTTTGGAAAAATCCCATCCGAATATTCCTGTTGGACCCATATTCAAGAACCTTCCATCCACACGCTCATGAGCGCCTCAGTGTACCCCCGCCTTGAATCTTTTGATCCGTGGTCAGATGCGTTATCCATTGCGCCACTGGGCCTGTGCTTGTACCCCACACCTTGATGCTCTCTTTCTTTACTGGGAACTGAATCTTGACCATGAACACATTTTTTTTTTTTAAAGGATCAGATCAGCTCTTACAGGATGGTTCATGGCCAACAACTGACTTTTCTTCCACCTTTCCATCCTTTTGTCCTCGATTTTAATACAACTTCAACAATACGCCCAGAATGTCGCACTTCTGCACCACGGACCTTTTAAGAAGATGATAATAAAGGAGAAGTTGACTGGACTGCAAATTCTCTGAATAGAATCCGGCAGGCACTCATCACACTTCCGGTCAAGTGGAAAACATTCTGGCTCACCCCCACCCCTTCTTGCAGAAGGAATCAGGGTAGCCTGGCAGGTCGGACTCTGGACTGCCAACCTTTGCGCGCTCCTGCGACTGGCCTGGACACCTACCGCCGGGCAACCAGGAAGTGCGTCACGCAAGTAATTAAGTGACGAGTCAGGCTGGGAAGCGCAAGACACCTGTGATGGGAAAGGCACGGCGCTGTCTCGACCCTCCTTGACTAGTGGGGATAATCGCCCCGACCGCCTTCCTGCGCAAGGTGTCCCACTGGCCAATGAGCGGGTCCTGTGGTGTGCTTTGGGCTGCCCTCGAGAAAGACCAGATATTCGTTAATCTCACAGCACTGCCCGGCACTCATTATGGAATGGGATGGACCCCGGGGGGGGGGGGGGGGTTGATCTTTTGAAACGGTAGTCAGGGTAGTCAGCCGAACAGCTTTCAGGAAGCGGATTGGGGCTGTAATTGTTCTCCCCCTCGGTGTTCACGCTGTTGGCCACTGAAATGTTATATCTGAAAGGTCATCAAGATAAAGTCAAGCAAGAACAGGCCATACAAAAAAGGAGCTGTCTGAATCCGACCCAGGCCAAGATGCAGCTGGATTTGTAATTCCCCGTTTCCAAGGTCCCCTGCGGATGGGGTACTTGGAAGGGGAGAGCCCCCTACAAGGCCTCATCTGTTTCTGAATTGGTCCATTTGCCTCCAGCAAAGATAGAGAACTAATTTGCCTCCAGCACAATGCGGGAGACTGCCAAGCTCCACAGACAGCAAAAAGCCAGGCTCTGTCTCCTTTCACAAACCTAATTACGCCTCTCAGAAAGGGGGTGAATCTCCGTGCAGATTGTACCCCCTCTCGTTTTTTGAGACAAGAGGCACGGAGTTAATTTGCTGTTTTGGCCGTGGTCACCAAACAACAGGCCACTGTCTGGGTGACTTCAAATAAGAAATGTCCTTTACAAGGGTTTAAAAAAAAAAAAAAAAAAGGATAACGCTCCTAAGTACGGCCGCGCAGATGTTACCCTGAGGGGGTCCTTATTCTTCAGACACTGGGCGTGCGGCCCGCGCAGCGCCTCCACCTGCCTGTCTCCTGATGGGGTAAGGGGGACCAAACAAAGTTCGTCAGACGAGCATGAACGGTCGCAGAAGCTGCTGGTCGCAGGGCACGTGGGCCACGGTGACATTTCCATGCTCCCCGGCAGGACCTCTGGCCAGGCGGACACCTTTGTGCAGAGAGTCCCTGCAAAGCAGTCTGTCCGCCCAAAACTGCCTGCCAGGGGCCAGTGCTGGTTTTCGAGAAGGACGGCCTGGCTATGGGGCGACCACAAACGGGGACAAATCAATCCAGCTTGGAGAAAGGACCTTTGATTTCTCAGGCCAAGGAGTTACTGGAATCGTCCAAGTCCTCCCAGGAGAATGATAGGAGTTTCGGCATCACTTGGTTAGATCCTTAGGTAAACAAGGGTGGGAGCATATGGATAGGAAGTTCTTTTCAATTACCCGAAATCTCCAGTCGCTAATGGAGTGAAATAGAATTTGACTGAGACACTTGCCTAATTAAGAAGTAACGTGAGATCCCTGACTTGGTAGGGCGGTGGGGGGGGGGGGGGAGGGCGTGGGACTGGGGTCTCGGAGGTATAGGCTCGTCCTGCTTTCTCCCCTCTGCTCTGCCAAGGCGGGTGGGAACCTTCGTGCGCCCCCACCCCAGCCCCGCCTGGGAGAGGCCGCAGGACAGGGGACTCTCGGGCTCGGGCTGCGTAGGCGCGCCTCTCTGGCTCCGGCTGGGTCCGAGCAGCCTCCGGCCCGAGAGGGCCACGGGTCAGCAAGTGGAAAGCTGGAAGCGCGCGAGGGCATCTGTCAGCCTCGGACACCACCCCCCCACCTCTGCCCTCCCGGCCTCTCACCCCGCACACTCACCCCGCACAGTCCCCGCATCTCCCACGAACCCTGCCTGCACGTCAGACCCCGCCCTGAGACCGTCGGGAAACCCTCACTTTGTAGCGTGTAACCGGTGCCCAAGAAGCCCACTGAGTCCGCCTAACACCGGCCCCGACACCGGAAAACACGGAGGCGGCCGAGGTCTCGGCCTGAGCACCGCGGGGGAACGCGGCCCCCCGAGCCCGGCCACGCCGCGCGCAAACCTTCCCCTGCGCGGCGATGCGCACCGCGATCCCGCATCTCTGTCAACCAGGAGACGCGCGCGCGCAACCTGGGCTCAAGGCAGACTCCGGGCAAGGTCTTCCGACCCAGCACGAATCGAATCGAGGGTCGGTCCCACCGCCGTCTTTCCCTCCAGCCCGGGCACCCCGTCACGCGGTGCGTTCGAACTTCCCGGCTCCGTCGCGGGAGAGGAGACCCTCACGGAAACCGCCAGGGAGTCCAGTGTCTTCCCATGGGGTCTCCCAGTCCCCAGCCACTCACATGACTGCCTGAGGACGTTCGTTGGCTTCGAGATCTATGTCCCTTTGTGGGTTTTCTCTTCTCAGCGGCTCACTGCCTTCGTTCCCACGGAGTCACCCGGGGCGGCTGCGGTGCCCAGTGCCGCGGGGGACGCCTTGACCATGCCCCTCCGCGACCTGCTGAGATCCAGCACCTTCTCCCGCGGTTTCCTCTTCACTCCCGTGGTTGTCTTCAGCCCGCGGACCACCAGGGAGAGACTAACCAGCAAACACGGGGGCCCAGCAGGTGACGGGCCAGGCTAGTGTTTGCAGATGACTTTGGCTTGGTAGTGCGCGTTCTCACGGGCTGATGATTCCATGATTCCGTGTAGCCGCATGACAGCAAGGACGCAAAAATGAGAAGTTACAGAAGACGCTCTCAGTTCGTCTAACGCAGAAGCTGCTACAGTTTGAATGACTGGATCTGTCCGGAGCCCCACCCCCAAAGTGACATGCTGAGAGCTCAGTGTCCCGCATGACGGTGTCAGGAGGTGGCCCTGGGAAGGTGCTCAGGTCACTAGAGCGGAGCCCTCAAGAATGGGACTGGTGCTCCTACAGAAGAGGTCCAAGGTGGCTCCCTCGGCCCTTCTTCAGCGGGAGGACACAGCAAGAAAACAGCGACCTGAACACGCTGATGTCCTGGTCTTGGGCCTCCAGCCTCCAGCCTCCAGCCTGCAGAACTGTGAGAATAAGCTGTTGTGTAGAGACCGCCCAGCCTGCAGTATTTTGTTACAGCAGCCCAAACAGACTAAGCCGTAAATACACGCACACACACACACACACACACACACCAGAAGGTACATCTTGAACGCCAGCAGGAGCGTGGAGGCAGACACAAAGGGCTGTGCTGAGTTTGGGAAGAGGCCTATCAGCGAGGCACTCGCGGGAGTGGAGTATTTGCACAGTCTCAAGACATGAGTAAGACTCTTCAGGGCAAGCAAGGGGAAAGTGCTGGCCAGAGAATGGCGCGTACGAAGTTCAAGGGTGGGGGAATGTGTGGCCCTGCAGGAGACAGCAAGTGACTGATGCAACCAGAGGGTTCAGTTGAGTTGGGGGATGGAAGGACAAAAGATCGAGCCCAGGGGCACCTGGGTGGCTCAGTGGGTTAAGCCTCTGCCTTCGGCTCAGGTCATGATCTCAGGGTCCTGGGATCGAGCCCCACATTGGGCTCTCTGCTCAGCGGGGAGCCTACTTCCCCCCCCCGCCTGCCTCTCTGCCTGCTTGTGATCTCTCTCTCTCTCTCTCTGTCAAATAAATAATAAATAAATAAATAAATAAAATCTTTAAAAAAAAAAAAAAAAGATCGAGTCCAGACAGAGTTCAGTTGAGTTTGGGGGATGGAAGGACAAAAGATCGAGTCCAGACAGAAAGACTGGGCCGATTCTAGGAGCCTGGCAGCTGTGGCCGGGGTTCCACACTGCCCCATTATGGGCATTTGGCGGCAGCTACTTCCTGGCTGCAGGGGACGTCTCTGTCCTAGGTGTTCACAGCATCCCTAGCGTCTACCTCCTAGACACCAGTAGCAGCCCCTCCCTATATATGACCACCAAAAAGGTCTCCAGACACTGTCGCATGTCTCCCAGAGGAAATCACCCCTGGTTGAGAACCATGGTGTAGCATAAGCTCTGTGTGGATAGGAACGGCCTCGAACAGGTGATCTGGGGCTATTTGTTGAATGAATAAGGGAGCAAAGCCAGGAAGATTAGAAAGAGAAAGAATACATCATCTGAGTGCAGAAGAAATACAGAGGATTAATGAGGATACAAAATTCTTTTTTAAGAATATTTTATTTATGTATTTGTCAGAGAGAGAGAGAGAAAGCACGAGCAGGGGGAGCGGCAGGCAGAGAGAGAAACAGGCTCCCGGTTGATCAAGGAGCCCGATGCAGGGCTTGGTCCCAGTCTCCTGGGATCACGACTGGAGCCAAAGCCAGACGCTTAATCGACAGAGCTACCCAGGAGTCCCGAGGATATAAAACATTTTAAACAGAAGTGGAGGCACTTGGAAGAGGTCCACAGTGAATTCAGAGATCAAGGTCATTGCCCACAGGCTCCGAGGAAAAGGGGGGTTTGCAGTTTGCAGAGGATGGATAAGAGTCAAAAAAGTATTTGCAGAGGATGGATAAGAGTCAAAAAAGAGTCAAAAAAGTCGCCTGGGTGGCTCCGTCAGTTAAGGGTATGCCATCGGCTCAGGGCATGATCCCGGGGTGCTGGGATCAAGCCTCCAGGCTGCTCCCTGCTCGGTGGGGGGTCTGCTTCCCGCTCTTCCTCCGCACCCCACCCTCCACCCCGACCACTCGTGCTCACACTCTCTTGGTTTCTCTCTCTACCTCAAATAAATAAAATCTTAAAAAAAAAAAAGAGAGAGAGAGAAAGCTCGGAGATAGGCCCCAGAGTACAGCATCCCCACTCCTGGAGTATATGAAAGACAGTAAGAGCCCACAGGCTTATTGTTTTGTTTTAATAGTTAGGAATTTAGTGTATATTTTTAAAAATACCAATTTTCTGTTGACAGTAGCTCCATAAGTGTCTTTGCAAAGAAGCTGGTAGAAAAAAATTAAGTAACGATGGGACAGGTTAGAGAGAACGGGGAAGATGGCGTGTGAAGTTCAGAAGGACATGAAAGGAGCTGAGGTGCAGTTGAAGTTGAGGCAGGTGACCTCATCCTCCTGTCCTGTTGGGCCTGTCTCCAGGCCCCACCGCCAGCAGTCCCCAGTAGCCTTGTGTTCTGCCCACCATCTTCCGTGAAGCCTGCCCCAGTGACTGCAGTTCAAGGTCATGGTCTCTTCGCTCCAAACGCCCAACCTTCACTTTAAAAATCTTCTAGCAGTTTCTTGATTTATGTTTTGCAACCTCAGCCGGAAGTTCCTTGATGTTGGAATCACACCTACATTCTTCCCTCCCACGCCCCACCCTCCATCCCCAGGCACAGGGAAGGGCCCGGAAACCCGCCGGTTGGGTGTCATCCCTGCGGCGAGTGCCACCAGAGCCAGTCACCTACTTAATATCAAGTCAAAGTAATGACCTGCTAATAATTTCCTTATTTCTGTGACAGGCACAGTCAGTGATACAAATCTTAGGTATTTAAAAACCAATCATTTGTTTCCTCTGAGTGTTTCTAAGTGAGTCTCTGGGAGATAACCTACGTCGGGGTCTTGTTCTCTAAATCCAAGTACGAGGTGGTAACATTCTGACCTTCGGGAAACACATAGAAAAGATACTTGGGTCCTAAATCTCCATCCTTCCATGCCCCTGTCCCCATCACTCACTCCAGCTGTAGCAAGTAAAATGACTGACCGATACAGTATGAGTGGGGGACAGGTGTCATTTCATTTTCATGACTTTGAAGAACAGAAATCTTGAACTAGAGGGAAGAACAGCATTCTGTAAAATAAACAGAATAGGAATCCTGGATGGTGAACAGCTTCACGGAGCTCCAGGAATAGCAGAGGACAGGCTGTACTGTGCTGTCGGGTCCTGAACCAGTGTTTTAAACACCCGGCAACATTAACTTCGCGTCTTAATCAAGGCTGAGCCGCTCTCAGCCGCCTTTAAAGCATTACCTCCCCAAGAATTCACTCCAACTTCCACAGGGCTTTTTTTTTTTTTTTTAAGTCCTAGGTACCACAAATTGCACTTAGCAACTACCCAACCATATTATTTCCTTCCTGCCTAATGTAATTTTTCTGTTTTTCTATATAAAGGACTTCAGCTATTTTTAAAAAATTATCCTCCCTCCTAAATTAACCTGGCTTTTATTTGTTTTTAACAATCAAAGGAGCTAGGAACAAGAATGAGGCAGTGCCTCTAACTGGCTTCTAAGTAACCAGATGTAAAGATTTTGTTCCACAGCCATCGTTTAAAATGGCAAATTGTTCTGCTAGGGATAAGGACAGGAGGGGGAGGAGGGGAGGGAAGGCTTAACTTGAAAGCTAGGCCCTGCACTTTGTCCACTGGACAAGGCTAACCTGCATATGATGTCACACGGCATTCCCGCCTGCCCTCAGTTCTTAGTCATTCACTCACTTATGCAACCAATAATTATGTAGGTACCGCAGTCATTGAACAAGTCTGGCAAGAGCCTCACCCTTGAGGGCTTGCATTCCAGTAGAAGTTAAAACAGATAAGTATGTGATTTCAGTAATTCATTCATTCCACAAATAATTATTTTATTTTTCAATAAATAATCATTGAACCTTTACTATTTACCGGGTACTGAAAATCATCTATTGGGCAAACAGGAAAGATCCTTGCCTTCAAGGACGTACATTCAAGTGGAAGTTAAACAAGTAAGAATCTCAGAGAGTGATGCCTGCTAAGAAAAAAAAGCAGTGGAATGTTGTGATGGAAGATCTAGGGGTTGGAGGACCGCTAAGGAAGAGTGATGGGGGGGAGCTCTCTCTCAGGCGTGACATCTGAGATTAGACCCATCTACGACCTCAGGGCCATGTTTTCCCTTCTGTTCCAACTAGTACCCAAGCTTCCTAAATACACCCTTCATTCGGGCATTGGTCACACAGCCTGGTGTTAGTTTCTGAGTGTCTACGTCTTCCACCCACCCAGGGTCGTAATTGCTGGGAGGGAAGAGGAATGAGCACAGAGCTGGTTGGCTGATTGGTTAGAGGACTTTGGGGGTCCCCACAGTCCGGGCTGAGACAAGGAGGTGGCTGGCTGGTTGGCTGGCTGGCTGGATGACTTTGCGACGCCCACCATCTCAACAGAGACAGGCGGTGGCTGGTCGGTTGATGACTTGGGGCCTCCGCATCCGGGTAGAGACGGGCGGTGGCTGGTTGGTTGGTTCCTTGGATAACTTTGGGGACCCACAGTCCATGCTCGGAGTTGTAGGAATGTTCTAAGGAGGCGCCATGAACATCTGCTCAACTACACAGCACAGTACTGTCCGTGTAGGCGGGCCTACAGGCCTGGCAGCGCAAGGGAACTAGCACGCGAGCAAAGCACGGCCAGTGCGCGCAGGAACCCTCTGGGCCCGGCCCAACTCTGTGCAGAGGTCAGCGCTCCCCGCGCCGCCCGCGAGGGGGCGGGCAGCCGGCCGCGTGCCGCGCCTGCGCAGCACAGCGCCCACACCGGCGGCCCCGGGCGCTGCCCCGGAACTGCGCCGGCGCGTTGCGCCCGGCGCTAAGGGGCGGGGTTTCGTTGCGCCGCGCGCTAGGCTGGGGCAAAACCCGGGCCGGGATAGGGCGTGGGGCAGCGCGTCGGGACGTCCCTCGCGTCGGGCCCGACGGCGCGTGCGCGCTGCGCGGCCGGCGGGGTGTCTGGGGGGCGGGGCGGGGGCAAGTGTGGCTTTTCTGCCTTATTGTCCCCTAGCGCCGGCGGGACACCGCGCAGGCTGCCGGCACCATGAAGATCTGGACTTCGGAGCACGTCTTTGAGTAAGTTTGGGGCGTGGGACGGGTCGGCGATGCGTACGGGGCAGGGGCAGCGTGGGCGGGCAGTTCGGGCCCGGAGTGGTGGCGAGGCCGGGGCGCCCCTCAGGAAACTTCCAGGCGTCGGGCCTAGTGGCGGGGGGAGCTGGGTCTGAGTCCCACGGGGCCCGGGTGGGCGGGGACTCGAGGGCTGCGGCCCCCGCGGTGGAGAGAGCCCGGGACTTCCGGCCTCGCCGCAGCCCCGGCCGGGAGGGGGTCCGGACACGGGCACTGGCGGGCCGGCCCCGGGGAGGTCCCGGGGCTGGTGGGGGCCTCGCCCGGCACGAGGTCCTCGACTGCACCCGGGGTGTGACGGGCCCCTGGTGCCTCTCCCGGCCGTGCCGAACCCGGTGGGACGGGGACCCGCGGATTCGAGCAGGAAGCGTGGGCGCTGTCGGGAGTCCGGCCGCCCCGCCGCCTCGGGGTGGAGCGTCGTCCCGGGGGAGCTGGGCGACCGGGACGCGAAACTTTCCTGGCAGGTCGTGACCTGAGGAGCGGAGCCTTGTGGCAGTGGGAGTCCAAGGTCCAGCGCCGGCTCCCGCATACCGAGTGACCTTGGGCCGCCCGTCGTGGGAGACGCGGAAGGCGGTGGTGCGGGGGCCCGAGCGGGGCTTCGCGGCCACGCTCAGTGACACCTCTTGGTCAGAAGGGGCTCATAGTGACACAGTTGTCCTTACGGTTGGGTGTCGGTGACTGAGGCCCCTTCCGGGTCCGTGATTCCGGATACAGACGAGCGCGTGTAAGCGGCTGTGTCTTGTCTTCTCCTTCCGTGAAGGAGCCGGGAGTCCTAACAGTGGACGGACGGCAGCCCTCCCCACGGACCCTCCGCCCTCCTGTCCCTGACTCCCGGTGTCCCCTAACGCCCGAGCTCCAGTGTGATTGACGTTTGAGTCCATTTCCGAGCCGGGCGCTCTGTTCCGCCCATCTTGCCGTTGCTGCCACACTGTTCTGATTCTCGTAGCTTTACAGTATGTTTTAGTTTCAACGTTTGATTTTTTTAAACCGTGTTCCTGGGGGCAGTTTTAAAAGACGTCTTAAACCCTGCGTACCTAGTGGATCAGACTCGTGCAAGAGCCCACGGGGCCCTGGGAAGGGTGGAACGTTAAAATCAGGGGGAGGATTCCTTTTCCCCGTAGTGCTCACAGTCTTTCTGAGAAGGCCTGATGTCCCTGGTGGTCTCTGTCTGGTCACAGTCTTTACGGCCGTCGGGCTCATAGCCGCTGCCTGCTGGCGGTCCTCCATGTCAGCGCTCCAGAAGTTCTTCGAACTTGGCATCTCCTTTTTCTGTCTCCCCTAAGGCACTTCTCATCCTGCACTCTCTCCCGTGTTCCCTCTTCCCCTTCAGTGTCCGTGTTCAGGGACATTCTGGTAGTGGCCTTCTTGTCTTGAATGTCATCAGCGATTCTTAATCTTTTCGCCACAGACCTCTCTGAGATTCCATGAAAGCTCTGGGATCCTCCTCTCAGAAGACAGACACATTCAGACAAATGCTGCACCTGTCCTGGGAGAAGCAGCCCTGATCCTGATTGTGCCCCAGTCATCTGGGCTTTGCAGTCAGGATTTCAGCTGGTACAAGCGTACTTAGGGCACCCGGATCTTACCTCGGGCTCCAGCCTCTCAAACCTCAGACCTGTGTTTTCAGGTCTTAGCAGACATCTCTGCTCACTCGTCCTGTGGGCTCCTCAGACCCAGTCCTGGAATGGAAGTGACCATCTCCCCTCACAAATCTTACTGTTGCCAAGTGTTTCTTAAGGACACGGCTGTCTATAATATCAAAGCCATCATTCTCTGTCTCACCTGTACACGTTCAGCACGTCCTTCTGAGACTTTCCATATAGTTGGCATCCAGGTGAAGCCATTCATTGGCTCCTTCAACAAGTAGGAATGCCCATCGTGTCCCAGCACTCTTCTTTGAATCGGTTACATACCGGGAGATGAATCAAGACGTTGTTGCTGCCTGTCTGGAGTTAAGTAGACCTAAATGTCCGCCTCCCTGATCTTACAGGTGAAGGTACTGGGCAGGTGGGTAAGGTTCTGCCTGCCCTTTGGTGTCCTTCTGAGTATCTTCCGGTGTAGGGTCTTTTCACACATGATTGCGTCAGAAGGGTTCAGATTAATTGCTGGAAGATTCTTAACATGCATCCTTTGTAATGTTTGAACTAATTATGTTTCATAAGGCAGTCTTAGTTCAAGTTAACGCAACACCAGTGTTTTCAAGTTGGCTCAGAGTAGAGAAGGACTATGTTACAAATAATACATACCCACCCCGAAGCCATGTGCAATTATTAATTTTTTAGAGGGGATGGGGGGAAGAGATAAGCGCAAGGAAGCCAGCTAACTAGTGTATGACTAGACTGAGACAGGGACAGGGTTCGTCTGATTTTCATTTTAGATAGTTGCCTTGGTTACAGTCTGAGTGCTCGGCCTGTATCACTTCTATTTGTGGGGAGTGTTTAGATTTACGGAGTAGCTCCCTTATGTACCTGCATTGATTGCTGAATAAGGCTCGAGATTAAAAACTGAATGAGGTTCTTTTATATAATAGCAAAAATGAAAACATTAAAAATAATGTCACTGGCTGTCCACAGTTCTGGGAAATGAATGGTGTTGAGATTGTCCCTCTATTGGCAAGAAGTAGTTGTTGGGCTTAGTTCTCTGAGAAGTTGAACTGGATTAATGGCCTATCTATTTTGCTTTTAGAAAAATAAAAAGTAATGCTGTGTGGTTTATCAGTAAGTGTGGTTTGAAACATTCTCTCCAGATCTCTTTTCTCCTTTCAACAAAGACAAGAGCGCGCAGATGGGGTGGCGTCAGACTGCAGGCGGGCTCAATCACCTCCAATACTCATTGTCCTTAATAAGGGGCTCTTTTGAAAAGGATGGCTTTTGTACCAGCATCTTATTCACACAAGTTGTGAAGTGAACAAATGTACATCACATGGGCTTTTTCAAGAAGATAATTTTAAGAGAGAACATGAGAAAAGAGTATATTAGAAGCGCCTTAAAAACACTTCATGGTATTGAGTGACCTTTTCAAAACAAATCAGAATCACTCCTTTGGGGAGAGCAATGGATAAAGATTGACTGGAGGGGCCACTGTTATTTATTACCGTAATATAGAAAAAAATATATTTTTAATTTACAGTATTTAAATCAATAATACTTTGGATCTTTTTGTAATCCCTAGAAGAATTTACAGTGTCTGTAAGTTCTTTTACTTCCGTTACATCTTTATAGCTTTATGGAATTGGGGCCGGACATAGTAATAACAATTTTCTTCTGCTTGTTTTCACAGAACATGTTTTTTTAAAATGATTTTTGTGAATTAGTGATTCTTAGAAACGAAATTTACATGTGAAAGTGGACGTGGGTAAATAGGAAAGATTGTGTAAGAAACTCTAATGTGTTATAGGCTATTTATATCTTTATAGACCTCAGTTGTACCATTCAGCCTGTGTGCTGGGAAAATACCGAATTCTGTACATATTCAAAATGGAAATTGAGCTCCCCAAATCATCTTTTAGTCAATGTTTCAGAAAATAAT
This sequence comes from Martes martes, assembly GCF_963455335.1. Classification (NCBI taxonomy): domain Eukaryota; kingdom Metazoa; phylum Chordata; class Mammalia; order Carnivora; family Mustelidae; genus Martes; species Martes martes. The sequence goes on from NW_027666561.1 coordinate 78,831, forward strand.
TTTGCCTAGTTAAACTAATTAAACTTCAACTGTAAAGAATGATTTGATGGGTTATAAAAACAGTTTAATTTATATGCATATTTTTCAAATGCTTGGTTTTTGGTTCATGTCGGCAGCCACCCGTGGGAAACCGTTACGACAGCCGCAATGCAGAAATACCCAAACCCTATGAACCCGAGCGTGGTTGGGGTTGATGTGCTGGACAGACACGTGGATCCCTCTGGAAAGCTGCATAGCCATAGACTTCTCAGCACAGAGTGGGGACTGCCTTCCATTGTGAAATCTGTAAGTGTGTCTTTATTCCTGTGGAAATGTGACTGCTGTAGAGAAGTTTTCTAAACCACATTATAATTTCAAATAGGTTGTGGGAGCCGATTCTGAATGTCATTTTTGCATCAGTTCAAATTGTATTATAATAAACTTGAGTTATGAGTGTATAATGAATTGGAAATATTATTACAGTCTTCATGAAGGCGCCTGATAAAACCTTCTGAAGGAAGCCAGCTAATGCTCTGTAATCTAAAAGGAGTTCTGTTCTGCTTTTCCTGCTTTTGCCAGCCACTTCAGACCAGTAGTAAGATCTGGAAGCCATGGGATGGTGGCAATGGTTAGCTGACAGTGGCTGTGGTCAGTGATGGGTCATGACACTAAATGAGGAGCATGTTCTCAGGCTCTGCTATGCCAAAGTTGTTCCAAGGTCTGAGACTCCTGCCTATACATTGAAAAACAGGAATTCTAAAAAAAACAAAACAAACAAAAAAAAACCAACCCAGGAATTCTGTTCCATTACATGGGAGCCGGCTTTAATGAGCCAATTTAACCAGCAAGAAACTGGAGTGCCAGATGATTACAGTGTGAGAGGACTCTGGTATGATAAGCAGACTCAGTTTTCTCTCTCCTTGGGGAAGGTACATCCACTCAGAAAACTAAAGGACACATTTTTCAGCAGGAATGCCCTGATTCCTTTCTTTGCGCAAACCACTGTGTGAGACAGTGGGGACACAGAAACGAACAGTGTCAGGAGGTTGGCTGGGGTTGGAGCCCGGGAGCAACGCTGGGTGGGATGCATTATCCCCCGTCAAGAGATGGCCGTTTTTCTGTCTGGAGAACGAGGCTGCAGCACCCTCTCCCTCAAGACTGCTCTAGGAAAATATTGACATATTCTCGAGCTCTCCTTTCTCCAGATGCCATGTTTACCCGAATATTCTGATTTCCGCATTTCAGGCTCTGGGCTCCCTTGTCACACCTTGGCGGTTTCAGGATACGCTTTATACTGCACGCGTTCTCCCTGGCCTGGCCGCTGACTGCCTCTGGGAAGGGTTTTTGTCCCTGGCAGTCTCGTCTCATTCACGGTGTGTGAATTCCTGTTACCCTCAAACGGGCCTCCTTTCTGACCTTTGTCTGATTCCTCCTGCTTTTTTTACGAAACAGATTTTTTGGTTCAAGATATTAACACATTTTTACCTTCATATATTGATACACTTGTTAAGAAATCCCTCTTCCTCTGATTACTAATTGTGAGTGTTTTATTTAGCTCATTGGTGCTGCAAGAACGAAAACATACGTGCAGGAACATTCTGTAGTTGATCCTGGAGAGAAGACAATGGAACTTAAATCTACTAACGTAAGTGGGGGCTCACTTTTGTTTTGATTTTAAACTAGCAGCTTAATTTTTTTTTTCTCTTTTATAGTTGATGTGCAGGTGAATATAGGCTCTTCAGCGTAGCTTAAGAAATCAGTAGTGATATGCTGTGTTTTCTTTTCCTGCCCCTCCCTGGAGTGGTGAGGCCACTTCTTGTATCTAGGGGACAGCACCCAATAAAATGAATTTGGGATTGTGTGCATATTACTGCTGTCATGCTTTGGTCATATATATTATTTTTATAATAAAAAGGAAGCAGTGAATAGTGAAATTTAAGTTCTGTATTTGCAGTAATATCAAAGTGGTTTATTTGTTATTTGTGTATTTACCTAGCAAGATTTTTGAGTTGTGAATTAATTTGCAAATGCTTTTCATTGTGGTTTCTAAAATGATTTGTTTTGTTTTCATTCTGTAGATTTCATTTACAAATATGGTTTCAGTAGATGAGAGACTTATATACAAACCACATCCTCAGGACCCAGAAAAGTGAGTAAAAAATGTGTTGAAAAACTTACAGGGTGTTTTAGTTTTTTTTTAATCATATATTTCTTTAAAAAATGAAAGGTCATTCTGAAATTGTGTGAATGGCTTCTGTTCCAGAACTGTTCTGACTCAAGAAGCCATAATCACTGTGAAAGGAGTCAGTCTCAGCAGTTACCTTGAAGGACTCATGGCAAGTACAATATCTTCAAATGCTAATAAAGTAAGTCAGAGTGCTCCCTAATGGTTACTCCTGGGTTTCTTGTCTTGAAAGAGCTTAGTGCTGAACGTGTGTGTCCTGGCAAACTGACTCTCGGCCGCAGTGCGCTGAGAACCCATCTAGGCTGTTTCTTGCACTGGCTTTGCAGTCTAGCACCCCGGGATTTGTGCACAAGCCATAACTCTTACCAGCCTTCCAGCTTGGACAATTAAGTTAACCTTTCTGTGCCTCAGTTTTCTATCTGTGAAGTGGAGGTCAGTTAGCCATCTTAGCAGTTGGGCTGGTAACTCTCATGAAGAGTAAATGAGATAACATACGGAATGCATGTGCCCAGGGCCCAGCACATCAGAAGTGCTTGGTGATATGTCATTGCCACTGTTTAAAACACCAATTCTCAACCTTTTTCATTATCCTCTCTGCCCTGCAATCCTCAGTTTGTTTTAGGCATTTTTTACTCTTAACAACCACCGTGAAAAGTATTTTTAACACCATGGATAGATGGATGAAAGGATGAATATACTATGTACATAAAGAGAGTTGAGATATTTCCACCTCTCCCTACCCCAAACTAATTTTGCCCCTTGGAGAATGAATGATTTAAAACAATTTAAGTTTAGAGAAAGAGATTCTTAATGCACTCTATTATAACACATGTTTAAGGTAATCAATCATTCGGCAGCCAAAAGATACTTAGAGATGCCTTCTCTGTACCAGACGAAGCGCTAGGCTAGACTAGGGATACAGCAGGGAATACTGCCCTTGTGGTATTAAGAAGGCAACTTTTTTTTTTTTTTAAGATATTATTTATGTGACACAGAGAGAGATCACAAGTAGGCAGAGAGGCAGGCAGAAGAGAGGGAGGGGGAAGCAGGCTCTCTGCTAAGCAGAGAGCCTGATGCAGGGCCCTATCCCAGGACCCTGAGATCATGACCTGAGCCGAGGGCAGAGACTTAACCCACTGAGCCACCCAGGCACCCCATAAGAAGGCAACATTAATTACATCATTAGAAAAGGAAAAGTAGGGGCGCCTGGGTGGCTCAGTGGGTTAAGCATCTGCCTTCCGCTCAGGTCCAGATCCCAGGGTCCTGGGATCAAGCCCTGCATTGGACTCCCTACTTGTTGGGAAGCCTGCTGCTTCTCCCTCTCCCTCTCCCTCTGCCTGCAATTCCCCCTGCTTATGTGCTGTCTCTCTCTCTGTCAAATAAATAAGTAAAATCTTTAAAAAAAAAAAAAAAAATTTTTTAAAGGAAAGGAAAAGTACACAGAGATACAAGTATTTCTTGAGTGTTCTGTTGAGTGCCGAATGAGGGGCGTGTTGGTTGTTAGGGGTGTGCCAGGAAGCCTCTCCAGCAGAGGGGCCGCATATGCAAAGGCCCTGAGAGAGGAAGCAGGAAATGCTTCTTATTTCCTCAAGGACTTGCATGAAGCACCAGGAGAGAACAGTTGAAGAGGAAGTTAGGGACCACATCTTCCAGGGCCTCATACAGGACTTTGCTTTAAAATAATGGACAAAAAAAACCCCAAACCAAAAAACTGGGTTTGACCTTTTGATCCCCCAAAAAGGGATCACTCTAATCAGAAATGAAATGATCACGATCGTTGAATTATAGATTATTTTGAGAACATCTTTTGCGTGCAAAATAAAAATGAGTTTATAGATCAATTTCCAGTTGCCCAAGGTATTCAATATTTGGTAAGTAATATTAAAGAAAAAACAAGGACGGAAACCATCCATTCTGGTGAGGTTTAGTTATACTTGTATTTGCTCCTTGTTACTTCCTGATGTGCCATTTATTTGATACATGCTTTGCTCTCACTTGGTAACAATAGATGTGTTGGATTTTTTTAAGGGCCGAGAAGCAATGGAATGGGTAATACATAAATTAAATGCTGAGATTGAAGAATTGACGGCTTCGGCGAGGGGGAGCATAAGGACACCAATGGCAGCAGCAGCGTTTGTAGAGAAATGAGGATGAAAATCAGTACCCGACATCTGCCCCCCAGGTCTCTGCAAACTGGCAGTATATTTATTTGTTATTTAAAAAATAAAACTGTATTTTAGGTAGAGGGGTGGTTTTTTTTTGTTTTTGTTTTGTTTTTTATTAAAAAAGCCGAAGAAAAGCTGTAGGACTTCTGATTAAAACAAAGAATGTTCAGGGTCTCTAAATAAGAGGGATCATCTGAAAGTAGTATTGTTTGAAATGACCAGCTGATTTTGAGTATTCCAGTATTTATGTGAAAATTTAACAATTTTTGAAAAGTACTTGGAAAATCATATTGGCGTATTAAATCTCCTTTAAGGTAGAATTGTAAAGCTTTTCATGCATTGGAACACTACCTGGCTTTGGACCAACCCCAGAAAAAAGCAGAGCCACCTAAACACCTACAATTACCCTGCTATGGTAAGCTGCAAGAGCTTGCATGAGGAAATGCTCTGTAAAAGGAGAAAGTCTAGTTTGAGAAAACATAGTAATTTGTATAAAATAACTTGCCCTTCTATAAACCACCATTAAGAACCACAGTGTTTTTTGTTTTGGTACTTAAATGACATTTTTGGAAGTGAAAATTATCACTAAAATAATACATGACTCCAACAAGCAAACAAAAAAGGATTTTAGCCTGCTAAAGAGTACTGTATTAATTTGCCAAAGTTTTGTAACTTAGGAAAGGTATTACCTTCCTTGGATTTGTACTTTATGACTTAGTATGCTATACCGTGGGCTGGTGATGTTCACTGAAAAAATAAAGTCATTACCGGAATTTTGCAGCACTCTAAACTTAAACAGAAGAACAGCTGTTCACATCTTTTAGCATTTCACATTTGCCTAACTTATAAATTGCCATGTGTCAAAATCATGGCTCTGTAATTGCTAAAGCATGATATGTCAGGTTATTTGAATATAATTACTTTTTGAAGTAACTGTGACCACAAAACATCTTTTTCACATGAAGAGCTGTACGTCATTTGAAATTACTCAAACGATGTCTTTCTGAAGCATAAATCCCAGGTACTTAGTGTTTTTAATAATACAGTGCAACTGCGGGGGATGGGGGCGGTGGGGAAGAAAAAGGAATAATAATGAGAAGAAAAGCATTGACCTAAACCAACCACTATGTGAATTGCTTTGCAGCTTTTGTGGGAAATCGATTTTGGATGCTAAGGGGCAGCTGCAGTCTGGAAAACAATCCAGTAAATGTATTTCGTATTTTGTAGCAAGCAGTTACGGACCAGGAAAGACTATCTTTGATACTTGCAGTTGTTGCACAGAGTATTTTTTGTTAAAAGGCGATTAGCTCTTGCCTTTATCTTACCGTGCTAATGTAATAAACTCATCAGGTTTCCTGTAAAGGAAACCAGTTAGTATATATACATAAACCACAGAAATGGTATAGCAAACTATTTAAAAATTACTGTTTTTCTACTTAAAATGTTGTTTAGCTTAAGACTTCTTAGGACATTTGTAAAAGCAACTTCAATCCAATAAGGTTTTTGATTATTTTTTGTAACCGGAGATGGTTTTTACAAATGAAATAACATTTCAGTTAAACGAAACATAGCAAAATATTGATCTTTGATTAAAAGTTGCTTTGTATAATTTCTGTAAATTATACTTGTTCTGAAAAAGGTGTAATGCCCTAATGATAAAAAGATTTCTAAACAAATATTTATCCTGTTTGATTTTTTTTATCCTGCTCTAATGATAAAATTCTAGGAATTTTCATTTTCCAGTGTAGTGAAGTAGCTGGTAGGTTGAAACCTCCGTAGCCGGCAAGCGGATGTCTTGGGGGGACTGAACAGGGACAGGGTCTCTAGATTACACGCGGCCTGTGGCGCGTCTGACCCCACCCAGCATTAACCATGGGAGTTCGGTGTCTAGTTTCTGAAAACTACTTGTAACGCGCTCCTGCGCCCCCCGCCCCCGCCCGTGCCGCCCAGCCCAGGCCGTCGCACGTCGCGGGTGACCCTGGAGGCCCGCGCGCTGTCCGGGCCGGCTTTGCCGTTGCCCGCTGCCCCTCGGGGGAGGGGGCCAAGTGCTCCCCGCCGACTCCGGGGCGCGGCCATGACCTCGGGCTGCGGGGACAACCCTGCCCCGCGCGACCCCCCTCTGCCCCCTCACCCTCCCCCGCTTCGCCGGGCTACTACGGAAGCCCGAGGGGCACACGCTCGGGGCAGCCGCGGAGCCAATCGGTGGGCGCGGCCGGCCGGCCCGCGCGGGGATTGGTACCCGAGGCCCCGGCCGCCCGCCCCCATTGGCTCCCGGCGTCGGGGCGATTCCGCGGCGGGGCAGCAGGGGCTGCTCGGGAGGGCGGGCGGGGCAAGAGGCGGCGAGATTGGCAGGTCCGGAGTCCCGCCTCTTCCGGTTCCCAGGCCTGACCTTCCTGCCGCTGGGCCGTGCGCCGAGCCGACATTGAGGCGTCCTCGTGATTCGACCCGACGCGCCCACCCTCGCGACATCATGGTGGCCTACTGGCGACAGGCTGGACTCAGGTAGACCCGCTCCTCGGGGCTGCGGGGAGCCCGCGGCGCGGCCCGGGGTCGGAGGTCACGCCGCGCGCGGCGGGGGTCGGGGCCGGGGAGCTTGGACCCAAGATGGCGGCGCACGGCCGGGTGGGGGCGGGGGCGTCTCGAGAGCGCGGCGGGTGCGCGGCGGGCCCAGCACCTGCGGTGCCCCCACCCCCCGGCTCCGACGGGGCGCCAGAGCCCCGGGGCTGAGGCCTGCACGCGTGACCCCGGCCCGGGCCTGCGTGTCCGGCACACACGCGTCGTTACTGCACACGGTCCCGTCGCCGTCGGGCCGCCCTCCCGGCGAAAGGGCAGCGGGCTCTCGGCGCACGGCACAGAGGGCAGTGGGGACGCTCGGAAGCTCACGCGTGGAACCCGTCTGACGACACGACCTCCAGGGACGGGGGAGCTGTGGACGCCGCCCTCACATCTGGTGGCTTCGTGCAGCCCCTGGGCCATGCGCCTCGGCCTGGGGCGCTCCCCGCGTGACTTGACTAGAGTCGCCCCTTCGTGGGGTCAAGCACAGTTTTGTCCGGGTGGAAGGTGGACGGTCCGGTAACAGGGACCATTTCCTAAGCAGCTACTCGGACAGGTGTGGTGGCCCTGCCCGACTGTCCTGCCAGCCGTCGGTGGGGCGGCAGCAGCGGCCTGTTTCATCCTCTTGTGTCTGCAGGTGCATGAAGTAGTGGAAAAGCTCGAGCAGCCTTGAAGGTCAGCCCAATTAGTCAGCACCCCGGGAGGCATTGGAACGCCTGCCTCTGGCCCAAAAAAACAAATCTGAAACATGGGAAAATAGACAGTAGTACTCCCCACCCCCTTCCTGTTTTCAAAAAGTGTAAAAAGTGAGCTGACATTTTTTGGAAAATAAGATGTTGATGGGGGAGTCCATCTACCAAACAGGAAGCAGGCTGTTAGATATTTTATTAGAATTGAGGGTGTTCTGTAAGGACTTTTTGGTTTCATTTAGAAACCTTGATTGGGAAGTGTCTTCAGTAGCAGACTTGGGAAACAAAATCCAGTATTTTCAAGAAAACCTTTAAATAATCAGAACTCTTAAATTCAAAGTAGTTCTTTTTTAATTGTATGTATTTTACCTTGTAAGAATAGTATAAGGAAAAAATTTTAAGTAGAGAAATTGTAATATTATTATTATTATACTTGTAGCCTCTCATAACAACATTTGGTCTTTTTCTTCTGCTGTGGGATTTTTAAGAATCACTAAGAGTCTTTTTTATTTTAAATTAGCATGTATTAAAGAGAGAAGATGGTATAAAGAAGAAAAACCAAAGATGAGCCATCCTAATACTTGCTAAGACTTTGGTACATTTTTTTCTGGCCTTTTTCTCTCTGTAGATTGCTTCTGGCACTTGTCATTTTTAAATCCAGTTCCATGATAATGTACAATCAAACCAAAATTTAAAGTATGGAAAAAGGAAAAAAAAAAAAAAAACACACAGTAACAACGACCAGCCTGGCTGGATCATTGATCATTAATTTTGTATCATTTTTCCTTTCCTCCCAGCTACATCCGGTACTCCCAGATCTGTGCAAAAGCAGTGAGAGATGCACTGAAGGCCGAGTTCAAAGCAAATGCTGAGAAGACTTCTGGCAGCACCGTAAAAATTGTGAAACTGAAAAAAGAGTAATCTGTAAGTTACTGGTTTGTTAGAAGCTTGCACCTTAAGTTCTCAGAGTACTTTCAAAATGAAGCAGTTTTAGTTTTGAATTCTGTCCATTTTTTGGTCAGTCAGTACATTCAGATGTTAGTGGGCAATGACTTAAAGCATACAAGTGATAGGAGTCCTGTGGCATCATAAAGGAATCTCATTTCAGGCCCTGACAAGCAGAAGTGATTGGCACATTGATTTTCAGCTCATTTAGCAGTGCTTAGGTGAAGAGCCATCTTATTTTAATTAAATCAGTTTCCTTTGCACAACATCAAATAATTTGGAGGATAAACTCCCCGCTTTCTGTAATCGCTGTTGGAGTTACATAACGGTTCAGGGGCGTGACAAATTGCAGTTCTTTGCATCTTCATTTCCCCCACATCTGCTAATGTTCTCACAAATGACTACTTCCTGAGCATGAGGGCTATAAGCACAGGCAAGGGTCCTGCAATTTTACAGAGCAGGAGCATCTGCAGGACCCTGCAGTGACAACTGTTTCTGCTCAATTTATGGTTCTGTCCCAGGCCTCGGTTCATTTTACTTCTCCAGAGATGTGAGCCATGTAGAGTTATGTCCTGTGCAGTAAAAGAGTTTTGTACAGTAGATCAGTTCTGACTCTGTGCTTCCAACTACTAAAGTGACTTGATCTCTAAGCCTCTTTCTTGACATTGTTATTTCAAAGAGAAGCAAGGCAAATAACAAGAGAGGTGTTTTTCAGATTTCATTTTCTTTTGTGTTTTTTTTTTTTTTTTTTAAAGGCATCTGACCTGCAGAGGCAAGGAAATGTGATCAGTATGGATGCTTCGGCAGCTCGTGGTTATGAGCAGTTGTACTTACTGGCGCTATCTCCCCTTAGCACTTTTCATTTCCATTTTGAATTAGTAAATATTTTATTATGGGTCTGAAGATGCGGCGTTTTGAATGTATCCCTTTTTCTAGGGGTTCTCTGTCTCGTCTCATAATTCTAAGTAATGAGACCTGGTTTTACGTTGGGTGGTTTTGTTTCAACACCTAGCTGGCTGAGAAAATCACTGAGCGCCTGCAGCGGAGCCAAGCCAAACTCCACATCGAGCTCCTTCGACCTTGTGATGTCCTTGGGGTCAGGAAGTAGTGTCCCACTCCAGTAAACAACACAAAACTGCTCTCTGCATGTCCTGCAGGGGATGCTCCCGCCCCTGGAGCACAGGGGACTTTCAGTGTTTTCAAAAAGCAGACTAGTTTCTTTATTGCCCAGAGAGTACTTGGTTCGACTTATAGGGGAAGTTCCTGTTCAGCTAAGGCCATGCACGTGAACCAGCAGTTTTATAGTCAAGAGTCAAGGGTCAACATCAGAAGTGACGCCAAAGTTATATTACACAGTTCGTGACAGGGAAGTCATTGCCATGTTCGTGTTGGATTTTTAAGAAAACACAAAGGACTAGCAATTGTTGCATTTTCTTTCCTCCTAGACCCTGGGTAAAGCTTGAAATGCTACATTTTCCAAGGTGAAGATGTGTGGGTCCATGTTACAACAGATTGAAAACGATCTCCCTGCATGGAAAAAAAAAATCCTTGTCTTGTTCTAGATTGACAATGCCAATAAATTAAAATATGGTTCACTCTTGCTGTTGGTTTTTGTTTTCCTTTGGACTTTGTCTTCGTGGGAGCTCTCTGCACCTGCTGGATTTAGGACCTTAGGAACTGCAGTTTCTTAAGGTTGGGGGAAGCAGGTTTAATATCTGGTGAGCAGAGGGAAACAGAAAAGATGTTTTAAATGTGTCAGGATAGAAAGTTCTCTTTTTCATATCATTTGACAAAATTAGCCTCTCGTTGAGGCTCTCACTGTCCCTTATCTTCGACTTGCAGAAGTGGCGGGTGGCTTATTACCCGCCGGCCGGGCTCTCCCACGCAGCTGGCTTAGCCATTTGCCTAAATGACAATAATTACCAAAAGCATAGATTAGAAGAAAAAAACAGTAGATTGCGGTCTTCATTTTTTATTGTACACTTAAAACCTGTGGAGAAGAACTACTAATGTGTTTCAGCAAGAAATGTGCTTCATTGTTTTGTAAATGAATCTCTGTCCTGAGAGCACTCCCTGTGGGAGGCGGGAGACAGGCCGAGCCGCCCAGTACCTGGCTTCTGGAGCTTTTGCCTGCACATCTCAGGCATGAGGATGGCAGCTGCCCCATGGTGTTTGCATAGTGACTCTCTTCTTCATTAAATGCTCAGGCGTGAAGACTTGTTGCAAGTGTTTTGTTTTTATCTTCCTTTGAAACTTGGAAGCACTCCGCTGAGTAAAACACCCACTGCAGAGTTAGCTGCTGGATCTGAGCTGTTTTGGAGAATGGAGAAATAAATTTGAACGGGAAATTTTGAGACACGGTTCAGATCTATACGAGCACCAGTTCTCCCCTTGGTACTTAGGCCAACAATAAGTTCGGGGGCCCCTGAGCAGTGCCGTGAGGAGGAGGTGCCCGAGAGAATGTCTTTGTTCTCCACCTTCTGCAGGCGATTTCCTGCCCCGGGACACTTGACCTGGAGGTTTTATTTAATTCTTGGCCCAGGACAGGCAAGGAGGAGCTCCTGGTTGGAGTCTGAGAGCCAGGCCACTGGGCAGTAGCCACTTGAGGGCCCCCCGGGAGCTCTTTGCCTGGGCCGGTCTGCTGTTCTAAAGTCAGGGCACCTCAGCCGTCAGCACTGCGGTCCCCATGATCGAGGTACCAGGAAGGATCTTTCGTTACAGGGCTAGGAATCAATGAATCTCAAGGCTGTCGGGCCTTTTTTCATAGACGAACAAAGCTCATGGGCAAAGGGCTGAATTCTTTGCAGCTGGGTAACTAGAGAGAAGTCATCGATGGCAGATAGGGTAATTAAGGTGAGACTTAGGGCCACGGCTGGTGATGGGGAAAGGGGTACAGCAGCTAAATAAAAGAGAAGTTCACTGCCCAGCCGAGATTGTTTGAGCCTCTCTGCTTAAAAATCCTGAACTGATACTGGGAGAAAGTAAACTTCCCAGTAACAAGGCCTTCTGGGCACCTGGCAGGACTACTGTGTCCAGACGCCCAGGGGACCCTGATCCAACCTGGCTATGGGTATTAAACTAAGTAGTTGAGTGATTTTTGAGGGATCATCAATCTCTGCTCGTGCAGGGTTCTTGTGTGTGAAGTGAAGGAACTGGACAAGCTCTGAGATTCTGATCCCATGTCTCTGTCACTGAGACCAGTGTCGCCATGGCAACCATACCGCTAAAGGAATAGGCTCCTCAAAATCTGAGGGGACAGATTTCTCTTGGTTTCTAGTGGGTTTTTTTGTTTGTGTGTGTGTGTTCTATTTCTACCATACAAAAGAGTAGGATGGTGAGATACATTTTGAAATATTTTTAACTACTCAAATTAATCAGTCTGGGTGGTTAGGCTCCAAGAAAAGGAATTTATTTAGTCTGAAATAAAGCAATTTAGCCATTTAAAATTGAATTTCCTTGTACTTTAATGATTACTATTGAGCAAACAAAAATCTTGACAGCAATATAAATCAGCAGGGTTTTTTTAATTTAGATCTGCATCCTTCCTTGTATCCATTTGATTGCCTTTTTAGATTTGAGAAGGAAAGTGCTAGAGGAAGCGTGTGTAAATTCTTATAACATCAAAGGTCATGAGTCTTTTTAGCTTCTGAGAAATTATGAACTTCAAACTGAGTATATAGTTACATTTTCTTAATAAATGTTCTTTTGCTTTTAGTGCTTGAGCCACAAGAAAAAAGTGTTTAAAACTTCTTTTCTAAAGTGTAAATAGAAGGCATGTCACAATGCCGACAGGACCTCATTTTCTCTCTGTATATATTTTCGTCACTTGTCACGATGCACACGTGGAGTGACGTTTCTCGAATGAGCAGCCGGTGTCATCCGCTCTCCTGCTTCCTTGCTGCAGATTACAGACACGAATCGGGGAGACGAGCACCCCAGTTGCCTGCAAGTAAATATTTTCTGCAGGGAGGGTCAGACTCTCTTCCCATTGCCGGCTGCCCATGGATCAAATAGGAGAGCTCAGTGGTAATTCTAGAAGGCCTTTAAGACTCTTATGGCCCCGGAAGGCATGGCTGTGCGTATGTCAGAAATAGGTAAACCGTAATTAGAAAGTTATGGATGATTTGATTACACTCCTGTGTATCTGGTCTGTTGTAATGTGAGCAGATTAAACTCGGGTAATGGTCAAAGCTGTGTCATCATGCAAACATTTATGGCAACTTCTGCAAATTAATTTGAACTGTAAAAGTTCCCTAATGAGACCGCGTCCTCCGTGAGGAGGAAGGACACTGCGGCAGCGGCCGGATTCCTGCATTTGAATGGCTGCCCGGCGCACCCGGTGCCCTTTCCCAAAGAGCAGAGTCTACCCAGGGCTTTCAGGTGTTTATGAATGAAAGTGAAAAGGGCATTTTGAAAGAGCCTTTACAAGGAAAACCGAAAATGGTGATTAATGAATTCCCAGAATCCAGCACCCTTTAGAAACAGTATCCACAGTACGCAAACGTCTATGTTAACAGCTGGCTATTCAGAAACAAAGAGCAGAGAATCAGGATCAGGCTTGGTGACTTCAGCCCGTCATGGGTGGGGGCGGGGGTGGCCAGGTATTTTGGTGAAAAGCACTGCCATTTTTTCTTTTTCCAACCCCTTTTCCCGTTCCAGTGAGTTCGCCGACGTGCCCACCAGGTCTACACGATTCACTAGTGGATGCTGACTCACACTGGCCTCGGCCGCACAGCTCCCCACATACCAATTAGTCACCTGGCTTTCAAGAGGCCAGCGAGCACCAGGAGGTGGGATGCTGGGCAACGCTCTTGACAGAAGCTGGGGTATGACTCTCCGCAAGGGTGCCACGCGGGGGTTCCAGGGTGCTCTCAGCGCCAGGAGAGGGTAGAGAGTGGACGTCAGCCAGCGGCTTGCACCCTGCGCCCACGTCCTCGAATCCACAGCGCAGCGCTGCGCGTGCAGTAACTGCCCGAGCAGCTCCGCGAAACAAAGGTGCTGTGCTTCCCGGTAAATGCACTTTGCTAATTAAAAAAAAGTTAGTAGAGCGTGCAGCGCAGAGCGAAGTCTTTGAAGGTTAGCCAATGCCCGAAGGCCCCCAGCGCCCCCAGCTCCCTCCCGGGTCCCGGTCCCTGCGCCCTGCGCGCGTGCGGACACCGGTGCGCCCCGTGGGGAGCCGGCGGGCCGGGGCTGCTGCAGACCTCACAGGGCCCCGCGAGGCTCGCGCGGCGCCTCTTCCGGCTCCATCTCCGCGTCCGCGTCCCCCGCGAGCTCCCCGTCGTCCTCTGGACCCGCTCTGGCGTCTTGCAGCTGCTGGTACTCCGACACCAGGTCGCGGATGTCGCTCTCGGCCTCGGCGAACTCGCCCACGTCCATGCCCTCGCTGGTGTACCAGTGCACGAACGCCCTCCGCCGGAACATGGCCGAGAAGCGCTCCGCCACGCGGCCGAGCAGCTCCTGCACGGCCGTGCTGTTGCCGATGAACGTGGCGGCCATGCTCAGCCCCGGGGGCGGGATGTCGCACACGGCCACCTTGACGTTGTTGGGGATCCACTCCACAAAGCAGCCGCTGTGCCGCGTCTGCACGCTGAGCATCTGCTCGTCCACCTCCCTGGTGGACATGCGGCCGCGGAAGATGCAGGCCACGGTCAGGTAGCGGCCGCGGCGCGGGTCGCAGGCGGCCATGGCGTTGCGCGCGTCGAACACCTGCTGCGTGAGCTCGGCCACGGTGAGCGCGCGGTACTGCCGGCCGCCGCGGCTGGTGAGCGGCGCGAAGCCGGGCGTGAAGAAGTGCAGGCGCGGGAAGGGCACCATGTTCACGGCCAGCTTGCGCAGGTCGGCGTTGAGCTGGCCCGGGAAGCGCAGCGACGTGGTGACGCCGCTCATGGTCAGGGACACCAGGTGGTTGAGGTCGCCGTAGCTGGGCGCGGCCAGCTTGAGCGTGCGCAGGCAGATGTCGTAGAGCGCCTCGTTGTCGATGCAGAAGCAGGCGTCGGCGTGCTGCGCCAGCTGCGGCAGGGACAGCGCGGCGTTGTAGGGCTCCACCACCGTGTCGGACACCTTGGGCGACGGCAGCACGCTGAAGGCGTTCACGATGCGGTCGGGGAAGTCCTCGCGGATCCTGCTCAGCAGCAGCGTGCCCATCCCGGAGCCCGTGCCGCCGCCCAGCGAGTGCACCAGCTGGAAGCCCTGCAGGCAGTCGCAGGCCTCGCTGGCGCCGCGCACGGCGTCCAGCACGCGCTCGGCCAGCTCGGCGCCCTCCGTGTAGTGGCCCTTGGCCCAGTTGTTGCCGGCCCCAGAGTTACCTGCGCCGAGGGAGGCCGCTTACCGGGCTGGCGGGGGGGGGGGGGGGGGGGCACCGCTAGGAGGCACCGGCCCCTCCTCCCGGGGGGCCCTGCCGGGACAACCTACCGTAGATGAAGCTGTCCGGCTGGAAGAGAGCTCCCAGTTTGCTGGATCGGATGCTGTCCATCGTCCCGGGCTCCAGGTCCACCAGCAGCGCCCGCGGCACATACTTCTTACCTGTGTAGAAAAGTAGGAAGAAGTCAGCAAACTGGCGTTTTTCTAGAAGTTAATGTTTCATCAAAACAGAGCCTTGTGATCCCTGTCAGGAGAAAGGTATTTCTAGAAGAAAGACATCTGAAGTAATACCCTTGACCCCAACAAGTGCACAGATCTATAAGATACTTTGGAAATACGTTATCCATCATTTTCCGTGCTGCTGTGTTGTCTCGCCGATGACCGAGATCCTGCCTCTGCTCGAAGGGATTCCGGTTTTCATTTAAGATTTTCATCTAAACAGGAAGGTTGGTGCTTGGGCAGCGGGGGTTCAGACACGTGTCTGAACCACTCAGTGCCTTCTTCCCCGGGCCCTTGCCCCACTCCGGCCCCGGACACCCTCCAGTCTTAGGATCCCGCTGTGCCTCCCGGACCTCACCCCCGCCCAGGCTCCCGGGGCAGGCGAGCACCGCCAGCAGAGCACAGCGTCCTACCATGGGCCTCGTTGTAGTACACGCTGATCCTCTCCAGCTGCAAGGCACAGTCCCCGCAGTAGCTCCCGGCCGCGTCGATCCCGTGCTCCTCGCCAATCACCTCCCAGAACTGAAAGCAGCAGGAGGGGAGGTCCGTGTCCGGAGGGACCCCAGAAAAGGGCAGGAGGGTACCCGTGAGCCAGCGGATTGACCGGAGCAACAGGAAGGGAGGGCTGCGGGGCCTGCCCGGAGGGGTCCCTCTGACCGCCCCTTCCCCAGACGTGCCTTCAGGCCCGTTTTGTCAGTGCCCGCTCCACGGGGTCATTTGCTCTGGCCGCCACTAAACATGAATATGAAGACTGTGTTTTATACCCACCTGAACGCCTTAAATAAAATGCCGACACATCAAATATTAAATTGGATTTTGCTCCTACTAAATGGAGGCTGTGGTAGACATTAAAGCTGTCGTTTTACAACTCACTTCAGACCGGGTATCTCTAATTTCACCTTCTAGTGCTTCAAGCTAGTAAAGTATAGATCCCATTAAATGAAAACAGACTGAATTCTTGTCTGATCTCACAATAATATCTCCTTCACTTGGGGATTTATTTTCATGCAGTTTTCCAAAAACCCCATAACTAGGACATCCGGGCCCGGGTTTTAGCCACGTGCGTTTTTCATGATCAGGCAGGCACACGATTCCAGATGATACACAGCTCTTCCAACTGTTTGAAACATACGACACTTTCAATCACACATACGGTATTTATTAATATAGCTGTGTGCAGAGCTCTTAGCATGGGAACAGTTACTGAGATGGCCCCTTTCATTGCCCTAGAGAAGGACATATTCAAGTGCAATGAAAATATATTCATTTATGTTAAAATCCCCCAGGGTGTTTTCCCAGCCATATCAGAAGTGATGGCCCTGCTCTGGCCATGGTCTCGTTAACCAGACTCTATTTTATAGTAACTTACCAGCACTGTTCAGGATCTGAAAGAATAAATAAATTGGGGGCGTCTGGGTGGCTCGGTCATTAAGCGTCTGCCTTCGGCTCGGGTCATGATCCCAGGATCCTGGGATCGAGCCCTACATCGGGCTCCCTGCTCAGCAGGGAGCCTGCTTCTCCCTCTCCCACTCCCCATGCTCATGTTGCCTCTCTCACTGTGTCTTCTATCAAGTGAATAAATAAAATCTTTAAAAAAAAAAATCCTCTTTAAAAAAAAAGAATTAATAAGTTCTCTAACACTGCAAACTAAATGTCTCTCACAGTTCTTAATGGCCCCAAATAATAAGTGGTCGCCAGGGCTCTAAGGACCAGACAACACGATGCCAGAGGAAAAGCTAAGACCCTATCTGGACGCTGCACTTCCCCTCCCACGCCTCCCTCCAGATTATCTTCCCACTTCAAAGTGCCGGGGCTGGTGCCTCCCACTTCTCTCTGTGTTCCACTTAGGAACATCTCATCACCGCAGCACAGAAAGAGAGCAACTTCTTTTCAAGCAGTGATATTCTTTGCCCCAGGTCTTAAACACCTGCATTAAAAGACCAGTTTTTCAAAGCCGCCTTATTCCCAAAAGCCGAAAGTTGGAAACAACCCATGTGTCCACGGACAGATGCGTGGATAAACAAAGTGTGGCCTGTCCTCGCAATGGACTGTTACTCAGCCGTGAAAAGGACGGGCATCTGGACACAGGCCGCAGTGTGGTTGAGCCTTGAGGACATAATGCTCAGTGACATAAGCCAGACACAGAAGGGCAGATACTGTGCGATGTCACTTCTGTGAGGTCCCTAGAAGAGTTCAGATTCGGGGGTCCCTGGGTGGCTGAGTAGGTTGGGCATTTGACTTTTGATTTTGGCTCAGGTCATGATCTTGGGGTCATGGGATAGAGCCCCATGTTGGGCTCTGGGCTGGACGTGGAGCCTGTTGGAGCTTCTCTCTCCCTCTGCCTTTCCCCCCACCGCCCCACCTTCCATTCACATCCTCTAAATAAGTAAATAAATTTTTTAAAAATTCAAATTCGTAGACAGTAGAAGGATGGGTGCTAAGGGCTATGTGTGGAGGGGAATGGAGAGTTAGTATTTAATGGGGACAGAGTTTCAATTTTGCTAAAGGAAAGGCATTTTGGAGACTGGATGCAGAATATTGTGAAGATACTTAACAGTATTGAACTGTACACTAAAAAATGACGAAGACGATGAATTTTATGCTGTTGTTTCACCACAATTTTTAAAATTTAACTTTTTAAAAATTTAACTATCAGGGTGCCTGGGTGGCTCAGTGGGTTAAAGCCTCTGCCTTCGGCTCAGGTCACGATCCCAGGGTCCTGGGATGGAGCCCCGCATCGGGCTCTCTGCTCAGCGGGGAGCCTGCTTCCTGCCCCACCCCCGCCTACTTGTGATCTCTGTCTGTTAAATAAATAAATTAAATCTTAAAAAAAAAATTAAAAAAAAATTAACTGCTAACTTTAACTTTAATTAAATTTAATGCAATTAAAACTTTTTAAAGATTTATTTATTTGTTTGTATTTATTTACTTTAGAGAGCGAGAGTCGGGGAGGGGGGGCAGAGCGAAAGAAGGTTTCAAGCAGATTCCCTGCCGAGTGCCAAGTGCGGAGCCCACGTAGGGCTCCATCCCATGACCCATGACATCATGACCTGAGTCAAAACCAAGAGTCGGATGCTCACCGACTGAGCCACCCAGGCGCCCCAGTGCAATTGCATTCTTCATGGCATTCCTGCTAGTGACAGTAATTTTGAAATGGCAAAAGGAACCATCAGATGATTGTTAACACAGTACAAGTGTGTAAAACTAGGGTTGAAATTTGGGTAGGAGACCTGTTGGGCTGTGTCATCTCTCAGTAGCAGCCGCTGAATCCGGCACCGCGTACAAAAATTTGGGTGGGGAGGAGACACACTCATGTGTATTCCAGAGAGCGCATTTTCATTATTTTGGCAAGTACACCCCAAAACATTTCGGGTTAGCTCTTTAGTCTCTGATAGCTTACTGAGTGGGACAGAGGTGGATCTCTTCAAACTTTGTAACAAACAAGGGAGGGGATGGAAAGGCATCTTAGTGATATCATGTAAAAAGTTGCCCAACAAGGGTGCCTGGGTGGCTCAGGTCATGATCGCAGGGTCCTGGGATCGAGCCCCGCATCAGGCTCTCTGCTCGGCGGAGAGCCTGCTTCCTCCTCTCTCTCTCTCTCTCTGCCTGCCTCTCTGCCTACTTGTGATCTCTCTCTCTCTGTCAAATAAATAAAATCTTTTAAAAAAAAAAAAAAGTTGCCCAACAAACTTTAGGAAACTGTTTAGGTACAAACTACCATCTTTAGATATGAAAGTTCGTTGCTAAGGTGGTGAAAGTCAACAAGGTTCCCCCTTACGTGGCCTAAGTGGCGTGGTGGTAAAATTGACATGAGTTCGGTTAACCCTTGTAGCCTGTGCTACCTCCTGCGTCTCCTTCACCGTGGCCATCGGTCAACGAAGCCAAGTGTTCAGCGAGTGCATGCGATCTCCTGGGCTTGCTGCCCTCCCCGCTGACTGCGGATGTGTTCTTAGTTGGCTACACCCAGGGACGGAAGAAAGCTAGTCCTAGTAATCAAACTTTCCTTACCTTGGCTCCGATCTGGTTCCCGCACTGGCCGATCTGAATATGTACGATTTCACGCATCCTTGCGTCCAAGTGTAAGGTCTTCACGAACCGTCAGTCTCTGGGAGAGCCGCCCTTGGCCGGTGGGAGCCCAACTCGACTCTGGTCACTGCAGTGATGGGACCAGCTGAGTAAGCTGGTCCCAGTATAACTGACCCAAGGGTGTGTCCACTACCCAGAGGTCCAGCCCCTACTCTCTTCTGCTCTCTGCCTGTCACCCTGGTGAAGGGGGTGTCTCTTCCTCTCCCAATACAGATTATTGCCTAGTCACTTCCTAGACTTCAAGACCAAAGACTGCCTTTATGCACAGAGCCTGGAGGTCTCGCACCTGGTGTGGGCCAGGCTGTGGCGGACTCTGGGCTCCAGCACTGGCTCGGGACTCCCAGATGATGGGGCTCATGGCGCAAAAACCAAGCCACAGCTCCCAGCTCGTGGGGTGACAGGACCACCTCCAGAGGGCTCTCCCTCTGGAGAGAGTTATATTATTAGGAATCCTCTGTCTAAACCCATTGCTTGACAGATGAGGCCATGACATCCCAAAGCATGAAGTGACTTCATAGTCACACAGCCTGTGAGACATCCCTCCCCGCTTTATTTTATTTTATTATTTTATTTTATTTATTTATTTATTTTTTTGCCTCCCCACTTTAGACCCGGCCATGGCTCCCGTGTCTTCAGCTCTGTTTCCTGAGGGGTGGTCTCACGGTCACTGGCAGCACTGAGCTGTCCTTTGGGGGAACATGGGTGGACAGTTTTTATTTTTATGTTGTCTACTTTCATGTTAATAGGAAAAAAATAATTAGTATTTATAATAGTAAAATGTTAATGAGAGAAAGTTTCCTTTGAACTTGGCCAAAGTTGCAAAGGCACATGGGATTCTTCTGCACTTGGGGAAAAAACTGTCAAGAGCCGGAATCTCAACTCCATGACTCACCGTCAAGGCCTTTCCCAGCGTGGCCCCACACTTCCCCTCCAGCCCCTTTCCCGGACTTTGGTCCTCAGAAAGCCGGTGTTGTCAGGGCCCCCGATGCCTCCACTCTGGGCCGTCAACAGGTTTGGGGCCACCTGCCTGCACCTTCGCGCCAGCGTGGCTCTCCCCCTGCCCTACGTGCCAATTCTGCTCTTCCAGAAACAGAGTTTCTTGCCCAGACCAGGACCTCTCCCCAGACAGCGGGCCGCCACCCCAACAGGCACCTGCTTCTCCAGGCCTCTCTCCAGTGTTTGCCAAGCTCCCTGGGCCCCCACCCTCGGAACAGCTCCAGATAGGGACCTGCCGTGTGCCGAGCACACGCTGGGAGGCAGGGATACAGAAATGAAGGAGACTGATGGGGACATGGGCCCCCAGGATGTGGATTCAAAGGCAGGACTGCAGGCGCTCGGACCCGAGTCCCTGGGCGCTCCCTCCCCTGACTCTGACCGAATGGACGGGTGACGGCGGCAGAGGGGCCCTCCCTGCCCATCATCACTGTGAATGACAGGCAGCTCCTAAACCCTGTGCACTTTCCCCAGGCCTGGTGAGGCCCAAGATGGGAGGTCAGTGATCCAGACCGGAAAGTCACTAACTGCTCTGTAGTAGCCTTTTTACTGGAAAAGAGCCTCCACTTTTCCCAATCCGGAGTTCAGACACAGAGTGAAAGGCGCTGGAGTGTTCCCTGCAGGAGAAAACCAACGTGGGGAGGAAGGACTTTGTCCCGTGGGCGCCTGCCCAGGGCTGCTCCTGTCCACCGTCCAGGGACCTCATGGGCCACATGCAGAACGAGAGCTCCACGTGACCCTGGGTCGGGGACACAACCAGGGTAGAAGTTGCTGTATGGGACACAACCAAGACAGCTGAGAGATTTGAATACAGATCTTGGGGATTAAATAATCACATTGTATCCACATCGTATTTTCTGAATTTGATCATGGCTGGGGTACACAAGTGGAAATTCTTGTTTTCAAGAGATAGTAGGAAATATTCAGGGTCAAAAGTCCCCTTGCCCGCAGCTTGCTGGCAAACCGTTGGGCAAGAACAGTAACAATGTGATGAATGTGGAGGGGCGGGTTAAGCGAATGGGGCAAAATGTTAACAATTGGTGCATCTTGCAAGCGCAGTGCAAAGCTGATACTCTTGCAACATCTCTGAGTTTGGAATGTTTTTCTACTCCAATCTGAATGACCACATGATTACACCTGCTTCTGGTCCAAACCCCACCACCCCACCCCACCCCACCCACGACCTTAAAGAGAAGAAAGTGTCAATTCAAGAGGAAGAAATGTGCATGTACTTAGCAGGATTTTTTTTTTCACAAGTTAAATAAATACATACACAGAATAAACCTTTCAGCTTCCGTGACACGTCACCCCCCCCACCCCACCCCTACCTCCGCCTCTTTGCTCTTCCCTCTGACCCCTCACCTGCCCTCCCCCCCCCCCACGGCTTGTCAGACGCGAAACTCCGGGGCAGCCCCTCTGCCGTACCCCCTGAGCCCAGGATCACCGCAGCAGCAGCCTGGGTGGGAGCCCCGGGCCGGCGCCAGAACCTAGTTTACAGCTACCACATGGGACGCCCTGGGTTTGCTAATTACGAATCCTCACGCCTCCTCTCCCTGAGGCCCAGGAGCTGCCCACGTCCTTTCACCTTTGCGTCCCCGCAGTGCCTGATACCGAAGAGGGCCTCGGGAAACTGTTGGTGCGCGCGAGTAGCTGCGCCGGGCCGAGCGGCCTTGCTCAGGATGGCAAGTTCTCTTAAAGCCAAGAATGTATTTATTCACGAGTGTGCCCTGACGGGTGAGGTGGGGGCATGGTGCCTGAGGACTTTTTTTCTCTGGCCCCTACGAGGTGGTCCAGGCTGAAGGTCTAAACTGTTCCAAGAAAGCTGGATGTCGGGAACGGACTGCAGATGGGGCGGCCGCGTGAGCTCTTCGCGGGAGCCGCGGCCGGCCGGGCGGCTGCAAAGGGCATTTTCGACCTTCCTGTGTTCATTCTTTGCTGTATGAGCGGGATCTAGTGTGTTGGGGGTCCCCCCGCCCCCCGCCAAACCTCCACCCTGGAGCACATTCCTCTTGGTCATCTTAGTTTGCTCAGGGAGGGAAAGGGCCAGATTTCCAGATGGGCGCTTAAAAGGTTTTTCTGTTAATGGGGCAGTTGGCAAAAGAAAAAAAAAGGTGGAGGGGGAACAGAGGAGAGGAACCCTGTTTGCTTTGATTCCCAGCTCCACGGGCAATGTTGACTCAGTCTGGGTGGCTGTCCACTGTGAGGGGCGGGACAGGTCTGGGCAAGGAGGCTTGGCAGCCCCGGGCACTCAGGGAGGCCCACCTCCTCCCGAAACTTGAATTTTCCCAGCTGTCAAATGGGAGGATGGCCCTGGGTCCCAGCTTGCTGGGAAGACAGAGCATGCCAGGGGTTAGCCCCCAGTACCCCTTTGCAGGCAGTGTTTTCCACATGGGCTTTGCAGGATGGAAGTAGATGTGTGGACAGCCCAGTTCACTGGATACCTAGGAACCCACTGTGTGTCAGAGCCCAGAGGGCTGCGCTCGGGCTTCGGAACTGTGTGGACAGAGCAGAGGGGCAAGTAATGGGTCCGCACTGTCTCTAGTCTGTTGTCCTCATTTACCAAGGGACCTGCTCCCCGGAGGAAGGAGCTCTCCTCTGCCCGCCAACTTAGCACAAGCCAGGGCAGTGCTGGAGGTACATGCGTTTCCTAGACCCAGAGAAATGGTCCCTTTCCGGGGCGCAGGTAAACTGTCCCTTGAGAGACTGGCCTTCCCCAGAGTCTGTTCTCAGCCAGGCTGGTGACCCCAACCCTGAAATGCAACAAGGAATTAGAGGTGGCCGTCTGCGACGAGTGGTAAACTCCTTTTCGCTCCACGAGGAAGGACCGTGGCAGAGGCAGGTTGGGAATGGGGGCTCAGGGCGGATTTAGTGAGCACCGCCCAAGAAGGCAGAGGGCAGGAGCGAGAGCTTCCCAAGTGGGTATAATGGTGCACGACGAGGACCCCGGGATGAGGAAGAAGGACAACCAGGCTCACCCTTTGCTGAAACACCATCTCTCCCCTGGCGGGCCGTGGCCGTCCGTCTATGAGAAGACGGTGCTAGCGAGCCTTTTCCTGCATGACACTTGGCTCTATTATGGGAACAGAAGGAAGACGATAAGGAAAACCAAGTGTCACCCAGAAACCCGAAATCGGCTGCTTACAGACTTCCCCCAGGAGATGTCCCTCAGTGGTCAGACGGAGCTCCCCCACCTCCACTGGGCAAATGAAACATAACTACGAGAAAAACAGAGGACTCGGAGATTTCATTGATTTCGTCCGCCCCTGATTCTTCTACTTCTGAGCGCACTGAAGTTCCTTGAATAACTCAGAGAAGATTGTTGAATTATAGTGTTTGCTTGTGATTCAGAAGCAGGAATTTTTCCAAATGTCTTAGCAAGAAACTGACATCTGAGGGGCCATTATGAGTGAGTCAGCGGGTGTGGGCGGACCGTCAGATGAGCTGAGCTCTCCTCTGGTGTACTCTGCCCCGCGGTTCTCTTACTGTACGAGAAAGTTCTGGGAGGATGAATAAGTAAGTGCAGGAGCAAAGACCCCGGAAGGCGTTGCCGGTTTTCACGAAGCAGAGCGGCCCGGCCACACGCAGGTGGGAGCCCCGCCCCCCGGCCGCAGCGCTCTGTCCCACCCCCACGACGCGGACCCGCTGGGCTGCCCTCCTCTCCTTCCCAGCCGATGGGCCCAGACAGCGCGAGTGCTGTGCCCCCCTCTGCGAGGACTCCGAGAGCCCGCGTCCCAGGCCGCGGCATCTCCGGGTTGCAGGAGCAGCGCGCGCGCCGCACAAGCTCGAGTACGCACCGCCGCCCGCGCAGGGCTGTGATTCTCGGGGTGATGGGACGCATTAACCTTTTCCACCGCATCTCTCCCATCTCCCAGGGTGTGCGGCTCCTGATAAGCAATGTGCTGTGGCGGGAACAGAGATAAGCAGAGTAATGGTTCACTACCCGGAGCCGAAATCAAACATAAATATATACTTTTTGAAGCCCGGTGTTTGTCCAAGAAACCCCTGTCGTAAAGTCTCAGAAATCCATCCGTTTACCCGACAAATATTGGCTGAATACTATTTGGGGGCTCGAGGGACCTTGGAGAGGTGGGAGGTTTGGGCCCTGCACCCCAGGGACGCGGCACAGGACAGAACCACCCCCTTCCAGTTGGCCTTTGCCAAGTTCTCGGTCATCTCACACGCACTGACCCCTCGGGCCTGCTCTTGAGCGAGGCGATGGCTCTCTCCTTTGTGCAGTGGAGTCTAAGTTTTGGGGAGGGAAAGGGCAAGCTCAGATCCCAGGATAACATGGCAGAACCAGAGACAATCACAGGTCGTCGGACCCTGACATGGAGAGGTTCACTCCGAGGAGTCAAGAAGCGGGCTGACCAGATGGCCTCCAGCTGGACGTCCAAGGTGTTGGGACTGCTCAGTTCACCTCCCTCCTCGCCTCTGGTCTGTAAGTGCGTCGGTCGCCTAGCCCCACCTCCCGGGTACGTGGCCCCACCTGTCCACTCTCCCTGCCCCTCTGGGAGCATCCTTGCCAGCTCTCCTGTCTGTGACCTCGAGAGCCCCTACAGCATCCCCCCGGCTCACCCGGCCTCCTTCCATTTGTCCCTCCACGTGGTCACCAGAGAGATCGCATGAAACAAAAAGCAGACCTTGTCCACTGCCTCCTGGGGAACAAGCTGTGACCAGGATAAAACCAACCCTCTCCGCCCTCTTGCCACAGTGGATGTGTGGTTGTTCAGACCTCGGATAGAAAGACACCTGTCAAGGGCACACAGAGGGGGCGAGGGGGAGCCAGATGCAGGCCTAGCCTAGGGAGGATGGGAGAGAGAGGTGGGCAGGATAGGGCAGGCAGTGTGCGAAGTATGGCCTGGATTGTAAAGCTCCAAGCCGTGGTTCCCTACAGTTGCGCGGTCTGGGAGGGACGTTTAGGGTCCCTTTTGCTCTCCGGTGACTTCCCTGCCTACCTGCTGGCCAGCCACCTCCACTGCTGTGCCCCCCACCGGCTTCTTCCAGCTGAACATGCTTACCCTTGTGTGTGTGTTTCAAAGCCTTCGCGTACATTCTTCCTTTTGTTTGAAAAGTCCAGCACTTTCCATGGCTATGTCCTTATCATTCAATCCCAGCCCCTTGGAAATGTATAAGAACTGTCCCTGACACACCTGCACCCCAGTGTCTAGCAGCAACATCCCCCACAGCTCAGTTCTGGAAAGAGCCCAGATGTCCCTCAACAGGTGAATGGAGAAAGATGTGGTCTATGGGGTGCCTGGGTGGCCCGGTCGGTTGGGCATCTGCCTTCGGCTCAGGTTGCGATCCCAGGGTCCTGGGTTCAAGCACCGCATCGGGCTCCCTGCTCAGTGAGGAGCCTGCTTCTCAGGCTCCCTCTGCCACTCCCCCTGCTAGTGCTCTCTCGCTCTGTCAAGTAAATAAATAAAATCTTAAAAAAAAAAATATGGTGTATACACACGCACACAATGGACTATTATGCAGCCATCCATAAAATGAAATCTTGCCATTTGCAATGACGTGGATGGAACTAGAGGGTATTCCGCTGAGCGAAATAAGTCCGTCAGAGAAAGACAATTATCATATGATCTCCCTGATATGAGGAAGATGAGAGACAGGACGGGGGGGGGGTGGTTGTGGGAGGTAAGGAGGGAAAAAATGAAACAAGATGGTATTTGGAGGGAGACAAGCCATAAGAGACTCTCAATCTCACAAAACGAACTGAGGGTTGCTGGGGGGAGGTGGGGTAGGGATGGGGTGACGGGGTGATGGACACTGGGGAGGGCACGTGCTATGGCGAGTGCTGTGAGTGCTGTGACTTGTGTAAGACTGATGATTCACAGACCTGTACCCCTGGGGCAAATAATACATTATATGTTAATAATAAAAAAACTATACTAGAATCAAAATAAAAATATATGTACGTATAAAAAAAGTAACAGAGAAGCAGGTGAAATTAGTTTTAAATCTGTTATATGTTATTTAACCCAATAAACCCCAAATATGATTCTTAATATGTAATAAATTAACAGTAATAGTAAATCAATAATGAAATAATTATGTAAACAAACAAAAAGAACTGTCCCAGACCAAACTCCCCAGAGGGTGGTCTGTCCCTAGCATTGCTCTATGGGACTTAGCACGGCTGTGTCCCCAGGCCTGGGACAGTGGTCGAGCACAAACTGGGAGCTCAACCAGTGTTGGCCAACCACCCGACTGGAGAGAGCGAGCGGATTTGACCCGGTGAATGCCCAAGACCCCTCTGGTCATGGGCCGCTCCTGATGGCCATATGTGACCTGCCCAGCTGTGACTGATGTGTTCTCAAGGTGTGGCTGTGGGTCAGCCCCTCAAATGTGACCCCAGGGAGCCACGTTTCCTCCCAAGCAGATGTGTGCAGCCCGGAGAGGCTGTGGTGATGGTGACAGTCAGGGACAGTGGCAGGAGAGCCTGCATGTGCCCTCACTACCCCACTGAAAGGCCTCGGCCACAAAGGCATCTGGGAAGTGACAGGAGCGCGGCCGGAGAGGGGCTGCGGCCACCAAGGAAGCCACGGTGCCCCGCAAAGCCAGACTTGTCAGCGTCCACCAAAACAAACGCGCTATCCAGGATGTGGCCAAACTCAGGAATGTGGAATAATCGGAAACGTGTGCGGCTTGGCGGGTGGGAGCCAGACGACATGGCACAGCGGGAGGAAGGAAAGGATTTGGAGGCAGCGCCGCAGTCAATGAAAACTCGTCCCGTGTTCTTCTTCTTCGGGTTGAGAGAGGGGCCAGCCCTGCTCTGACTGTGGGGTCTGTGTACTCTTCACCTCAGCGAGCGGGGACATCACCCTTACTTTTAGAAATGAATAGGCTTTTGTGTTGGGGCGTTGGGTCACACGTTTGCCAGGAAGCTTATGGGGTGAAGAGGAGAGGACTGACCCCCTCCCCCCACAGGCCTCCACGGGTCTCTGGAGCCTGTCTCCCCACCCGTCAAACAGGGTGCGAGCCTCCCACCTCACCTCCACAGGGTCGCGCCAGGGATCAAACGAGGACAGACATTTCCCAGAGTGGACCGTCTTCCAGAATGTCATCACCTCCGCCTTTAAGCCCCACCAGGGAGCAGGGATAACCCGGTTATATCCAGGAAGATAGGCCTCGGGCACCCTTGTGTGTGTGTGTTTCAAAGCCTTCGCATACATTCCTCCTTTTGTTTTAAAAGTCCAGCACTTTCCATGGCTATGGCCCAGAGAGACAACTTTGTCATGGTTTCGGGAGAGCCTCTGAGTTCTCGGACGTCTGCTCGAGGAGGCTCCAGACTCGTCGCCGCTGGCCTAGAGGAGCTGAGAGGGCAGTGCCAGGAGCCAGGCGCAGGCCCGGGGGGCCTCGGAGATGAGCTGGGCTTGGGGCCCTGCCCTGAGCCCCCTCCGGCCCGGGGCCAGAGGAGAAGGGTAAGTCATTATCTTCAAAATGCCCTTGGGCTGGGGAGTCCGGTGGTTCTGCTCTGAGGAGAGCAGGGCCTGAAGGTAGACTCCACTGGGGCCTGGGGCAGGGGCTGGGGGCAGCTGGTTCCCGCAGGTTCCCTGGCACGTCCTTCCTTCCTCACGGTCCCCAGGACCCTTGCAAGTTTGCCTGTGAGCCCTCACTCGGGCCCCGCGGCCATGCGCGCTGGGCTGCCAGCCCTCGGTGCGTCTGAAGGGCCGAAACTCGGGTCGGGTTGTGTCCACGGTCATCCCCTCGACGGGACACTTTTGGGAACCTCTGCTGAAAGGAATCCGCCCCCCGTGCCCGTAACCCCCGGAGGGACGCGGCCAGCCTGCTCCGAGAGCGGTCAGCCAGGCCAACAGGCTCCCACGGACCACAGCCAAGTTCAGAGGGAGAAAGAGCCTGTGGTCGTTGGGTCTGAGCCATCACAGGGGCTGCGGACGCCGAGCGATCACATCAGACCTCACTTCCTTCTTGCCTTGAAAGTTGTGGTTTTAAAAGTCCGGACCCCTCCCCCTCCCGGTGTCCTGTTTTCCATCATTTCCCGGGTGTGCGCTGCTTCTGCGTCAGGAAGATCCTGGGAAGCCACCAGCTGGTGGGCTCCGGAGGTCCTACATGTCACCAGTCAGAACATCCCCGCCTCCCCGTCACCTGCCTGTTAAAGGGTTGACTGCTTCCTGACCTTCTTACCTGCAATGTTGTGATTTATAAGAAATGTCTGTTTGGTCATTCGGATGACCACAATATATTTCTCATACATATTTGGTCTTTGTCCACAGTTTATGGCTCGCAAGTCCCTAAACCCTTGGAATTTTGAAAGTGGTTAAGGGCGATAAAGATGGGGAGGTGGGGTTTCGGTGTTTTGTTGGTTGGTTGGTGGTTTTTTTTTTTTTTAATATTTATGTATTTGTTTGACAGAGAGAGAGAGAGAGACACAGTGAGAGAGGGAACACAAGCAGGGGGAGTGGGAGAGGGAGAAGCAGGCTTCCCGCTGAGCAGGGAGCCCGATGTTGGGCTCGATCCCTGGATCCCAGGACCATGACCTGAGCCAAAGGCAGCCGCTCAATGACTGAGCCACCCGGGTGCCCCTGTTTGCTTTTTTCTTAAGTAGGCTCCACGTCCAGCCTGGAGCCCAGTGTGGGGCTTGAACTCATGACCCTGAGATTAAGCCCTGAGCTCAGATCAAGAGTCTGAGGCTCAACACACTGAGCCCCCAGGGTGCCCCAAATTGTCTTTTGTTATATTGATAGAAGCTACTTTGTACCCCACCCAAGACGGGCGCTGGTAACCCAGAGGGCCCGCTGTGTGGTTAGTGGGTTACAATTTCTGATCCCTTTAACCCCCCAACCTCCTCTGAGGAGGGGAGGGGCCCCTGGAAAGGGCCTCGAGACCCCACACCCTTCCCCCTTCCTCGCCTTTGTTCAGCGGCTGTTGATTCTTACCCTTCCGTACTCCGGTAAGTGTGAGTACCTCCCTGAGTTCTGTGAGTCGCTCTGGCAAATTAACTGAATGTAAGGAGGGGGGTCTTTGGAACCCCCAGCCTGTAATGGATTGGTCACAGGTGACCAGGGGCTCACAACAGGCCTCTGACGTGAGGGCAGTCCTGCAGGATGGCGCTGTGGGGTCTGGAGCCGGACAGTCTGGACTGCACTGAAGTCTCCGCCCGCCAGCTAGTATCTGAGAATTGCTGGGTATTCGGGGGCGAGGGGAGGGGACCCCCGTCTCATGCTGGCACTGGGTCAGGGAACCTTTAAAGACCACCCCTCTGCCTGACCCCAGGCCGCAGCGGCCTAGGGATCAGTCAAGCCCAGCAAAGAATCTGCAGGGCCTGGAGCAAGCTGAGAATGTGGGCCTGGGGCAGGCCCGCGTCCGAGCTGAGCCTGGGGCCTTCTGAGCGCAGGGCTGGGGCTGGGGGGCGCCCGGGGCATCTTCAGAACAGCCAGTTCTCCCGGTGGCTGTGTGAGTCGTGTCCGGGGTGGGGGGCGAGAATTCCTGTCCCCATTCAAAGGCAAATGGGACATCCTAATGCAGGGGAAGGGGACAGGGGTCCGGCACTTGAGACGACGACAGGGTGCTAAGAAGAGCAGGTGTCTGGTCACTAGACGTCTCTCCTGCCCCCCGATGGGTCGTTCAGATAAAGGTGATCTCTGCTACTAACCCTCATTCTGGGAAAGACCTGATTTAGCTCCTTCTGTGGAGTTGGGGGAGGGGCAAAGTCTCTCTTGAGCCCGCAAGGTGTCAACTGCCTTCAGCTCTGAATGCTCTTCATGCCAGAGTGGCCGTCAGGTGACCCGCCCTCTGCCCCTGCAGTGGAAAAACTTGTAAGTCAGCACATTTCCCCCCAATATTAGGGATGTGGCCTCGGACCTCACAGCCCAGCCACTGGAGGGGAGGTGCTGAGTGAGCCCTCCCCATCCCTCTGTCTGCCTTGTTGTAGAACACGAGACTGGCCTTTGTACCGTCTGGGCCCTGACAGTCTGGGGGTCCAGGAGGCTCCGCAACAATATTTGTCACCCACGGTGTTGTCACCACTCTGTTCTCAAGCAATGATGGGCTTTTAGCTGCTTCTTCAGTGGGGACCAGAAGTCCCCCTTTCAGGGAGACCCCCCCAGGGGACATGAGAGGGTCAGCCATGGCTTCCTTCCCCACGTGGGTGACCTGACTCGCCTTAGTTGACATGATGTGGAAGAGGAAGTCTGTGCACATATCTCACACCCAGAGCGGAGCAAAGGGGTCTGCGGCCAGGCCCGGGGCACCTGATGGGGCAAACCCACCTCTGCGGGCCTGGCTTTAGTGCCCCCACCTCACCTGCGCCCCCCTGCCGCCCCCCACCCCCAGCTCAAACTTGAGTGCTTCCTTGGCCCTTCAGGGGCAGGACTACATTTCTGGACGGTGAAGCGGGGCCAGGTCTTTGCCAGACCGGCCTCCCAGCACTGCTGGGGTCCCGGGGCCTCCTCAGCCCTCCCGAGGGTGCTCATGGAAATGGCAGGGAGCCCGGGGGCCTTTCCATTCCGGATGGCCAGCTTGGCGCAGGCAGAGGAGGGGCCCGCAGGAAGGCGCGAATGCCCGTTCACTCGGCGGAGAGCCGAGCAAGGTCATTTGAGGACCCCAGGCTCCTGAGGCCCCTGGAACCGAATGCCTGGACCTTGCCTTCCAGGAGGAAGGAGGCGGTGTCCGGCCCGCTTGGGTGACTGCCCCTCACGAGGAGCAAGAGGGAGGGAGGGAGACGTCCTCAAGTCATAAGACCGAGGCCTGGGGGACCCAGTTCTGCTTTTGGTTCCCCTTTTGCCCATGAGGTAGTTTGTCAGCGGGAAAGCTTTTCAAGCATCTTTGGGGTTGGAATGCAGAAACGATGATTTATGAGCCACGTGAAATCCTCCCTGAGCGGCCTTTTCTAGACGGGTCCCCCCTTGCCGCGCTGCGGAGGGTGAGCCCCCCTCCAGGAAGCGCCTGGGCCTGGGCAAATGGGGCCCAGAAAGCCAGGCCGGGGGGGCCGGGGGCCTCCTGGGTGGGGCCGCGGGCCAGCAGGTGCACGGCGCGGGCGGCGGGCGGGGTCAGGGTCACGGCCGGTGGCCGGCCCCGCCTCGGGGGTGGGTCACCGGGCGCGGCCACCTTAAGGCCCGGGCGGGGCGGGGCGGGGCGGGCGCAGCGCGAGGCCGGCGGGCGGGGAGCCATGGCGCCGTCCGGGCCGCTGCTGCTGGTGCTGCTCGTGCCGCTGGCCGCCGCGCGGGCCGGGCCCTACTTCCGCCCGGGCCGGGGCTGCCGCCTGCCCCTGCGGGGGGACCAGCTGTCGGGGCTGGGGCGCAGGTGGGCTGCGGGCGGGCCGGCCCCACGGGGGGCTCCTGGGGGCCCTGCCGCCTCCCCGAGGCTCCAGGAGCCTGGCGCTCTGCCTCCCTTGACCTTTGAGGGTCAAATCCGGCCGCTGTGTTGGGGGACACTCTCTCCCTTTACATTCGCCGGGTTGGACCAGCCTGGCCTGGGGCCTTTGGGGCGTTGCTGGGGGAGCAGTGTGGTTCCTGCATTTGGGGGTGCCCTGCTTCCTTCACATCCTGGGGGAGGGGGTCTCCCATGGAGCTGGGCTCACCTGGTGATTCCCGCGCTCATCCCGCCCTCATCTTGGGGGAAGGGAGTGGGCACTGATTGTGTTGGTGCTGATCTCTTCCCAGGACCTACCCCCGGCCGCATGAGTACCTGTCCCCATCCGACCTGCCCAAGAGCTGGGACTGGCGCAACGTGAACGGGGTCAACTACGCCAGTGCCACCAGGAACCAGCATATCCCCCAGTACTGTGGCTCCTGCTGGGCCCACGGCAGCACCAGTGCCATGGCGGGTAGGCTGGGGTCCGCAGCCCCTCCTGACTGTGGGCCACCAAGGCCGGTCTGGACGGCCTCCTGGGCAGCACAGGAGGCCACCGCGGCCGTGATTCTGTGTGATTCTGTGCGGGGAGTTTCTGTGCCGGGAGTTTCTGTTCGGGGACTGGGCGTGCGGTGGGAGGTGTCTGAGCCGCTCAGGCCCCGCGGAGCTGACCTGTGCCCCCTGCCGCTCCTCCCCCAGGCAGGGAAGGCCAGATAGACCGATACAAGCCGGATCGTGTTTCCATCACACAGGGTGGGCCTGCTTGGGACCTGAAGCCTGGTGATAACGTGGCTTGTGGGTGCCCTTTCTGTCCCCAGAGCTTGTGACACCCCCCCCCACCCCCGCCCTGCCTTTGGGATCAAAACAGAAACGCAGACTCACTCACCCCCCTGCCAGGGATGCGCTCAAGGAAGTAAAACTGCTTTCCAGCAGCAGTTAGTATGTGAGCTGCAGGCCTGTCCTGGGCGTGGGATACTGAGCAAGGCTGGCTGGTTTTCTCATCTGGCCCTGAGCCGTCTGGCCACCGTGAGGGGAGGCCTTGGGAGAGGAGGGAGGAGAGACGTCACCCGGCCTCGGGCCTCCGATCAGCCCCAAGCCGGCCTGGTAGCGTATGGGAGGGGCTCTGCCATCTCCAGTGGCCGCCCAGGGGCCCCGGAGCCTGCAGTGGCACTGGCTGTGCAGTGCAGAAGGGACTGTCTGGGCATCTGGCCCCAGGAGGGCAGAGGCCCACTGCCTCCTCCCTGGTGGGTAGCTCACTGGGCAGGCCTGGTGTCGTCACGTGAAGTGGGTTAAGAACGGGCTGTCTCCGTAGAAGCCTCTGAGCTGCCCTGTGACTGTTCCCATTTTGCAGACGAGGGAGCTGAGGTCCCTGGCCGGGGGGTCAGGAGACTTGGCCACGATGGGAGGTATAACCCAGGACCGGACTTTGGGCCGGGGCCTCTTTTGGACTGTCTTTAGGTTGAGCAGAGGGTGGGGTCTGGACTCCAGGAGTGGCCAGCTGTAGCTGGGGCGCCCAGTGGGGTCACCCCTTGGGGACTGGTAAGCAGACCCCAGGGAGGTGGGACGTCCTTCTGACCCTTCGGGAAGGAGGAGGAAGGGGGCAGAAAGGCTGAGGCCCCCATTTTATGGTGTGAGAGCCCTTGAGGGAGGCTGGGGAGGCCGGCTGCCTGAGATGCAGATGGACCGGGGTCCCTGAAGGGTGCGGAGACCTTGGGCCCGGCGCGCTGACGGGGTGTGGGCAAGCCTTGAGGCAGAGGGTCAGGGCACAGGCGGGGCCAGGCATGGCCCTCACGGTGAGGAACTGAAAGAGGGCCTTTGTGGCCTCCCTGAGGGTGGGGGACGGAGGGAAAGGCCGAGAAGGTCACGAGGGCAGGCCCGGACCTGGTTCCCTTTCTGGATGGTCAGCCCTCCCGCGTTTCTGGAACGGACTCTCTTGGGCAAACAGCTGCTTCTCTCCTCTCTCTCCTCGAACCTCTGACTTTCTCCCCCAGCAGCAGGGCCCTGCTTCCTCTTTCCCCGAGAAAAAAGAAGCCCCGAGAGGGGACTTCCACGCGCAGTGGCCCAGCTGCCACCTGACGCAGCTGCT
Organism: Martes martes; assembly: GCF_963455335.1. NCBI lineage: Eukaryota > Metazoa > Chordata > Mammalia > Carnivora > Mustelidae > Martes > Martes martes. Next base: position 112,404 of record NW_027666561.1, read on the forward strand.
CCCGGCCCGCCTTCCGTCCTGTCCCCAGGTGTCCGGCACCCAAACCCCTGGCCCGATGCCCTGTGCTGGGCCCCGGGCGTCACTGTGACCAAGTGTGGGGGGCGCTTCGAGCCTGGACCCCCTCCAGCTGCTGCCCCCCTCCCCCCAGTCTGGGCTCCTGGGAGGGTGTCTGCAGCCCCTTCTTCCCTCCTTGAGCCGACTCCAGCCTCGCTCCTCTTCCCGCTCTGCGGGCACCATCCCGCCAAGATCACCTGCGGGGGGCCGCCCCCTGGACAGGGCAGTGGTCCCCCGCAGGCCTCGGCCTCAGCACCTGTGCTCCATCATCCGTCTGTGACACGCTTTCTCGGCCCTTTCTCCTCGCACTGCGGTCTCCTCCTGCCTCCAGGCTGGCCCCCCATCGCTACGCCCACTCCTCATCCTCCTAGTGGTACTTCCGCACGTCGGGGTCCCCTGGACTTGGCCTTCGGGGGCACCCTCTGCTCGGACACCTGACTCCTCAAACCCCAGGCTTTCCAGCCTTGCCGGGTGCAGCGAGTCAGGACCCCAGCCTTCCCAGGACCCACACAGAAGCCTCGCCTTGCCCCTGAGACAATCCTGGGCCGGACCGTGTCAGCTGTAGCTTCCGAGTATGTTCTGCAGCCCCGTCGCTGCACCCCCGTCGCTGCACCCCAACTCTGGAGCCCTGGCTCCCGCACCTGGCCCCGCCCTGCCTGCTCCGCTCGCTCCCTCGCCCCCCACCGTCCCCTCCGCTGGGCGCAGCCTGCTGAGCCCCGGGTCGGAGCGCGCTTCTGTTCCGCTTGGAGCCCTCTGAGATTTCGGGCAGGTAAAACCCAGAATGCTCACTTGACCTACGAGAGCCCCCGTAAGCTGGCCCCCCATGCAGTGTTGGGACCCTGTGCCTCAAGGCTCGGACGGTCTCACTGCGCGCCGGGTGCCGGCGTGGGGAACAGCCTCGTGCATGGCGGAGGAGGGGAGCAGAGCGGGACGGGTGCGCAGGGGCTGCCCTTGTGTTCGGGCCACGTAAGGGGCGTATGAGACCCTCGGTGGCTGGGTCGGGCAGGGATTGGATACGGGATTCGGGCGTGGACGGGGAGGCCAGCACAGGGTGGGGAGTGGGCTCCCCGGAGGCATGGGGCGTCCGAGGGCAGATGCGCCCCGGGAGCCCAGAGCAGGACGCGCTTCCGGGGGATGGAGCGGCCCCGGTGCCCGCCGCTGCTGGGGGGGGGGGGGGCGGGCGGAGGAGCCCTGGTTGGGGAAGCAGGGGTCAGCACTGGCCGCTTCACGGGAGGAGGGGGGAGGCCGGCGAGGTGGGCCTGGGCCTCAGGGAGGACGGGGCTGGGAACGGAGAGCCGGAGGGCTGTCGGGAGCCTCACGACGCAGCGGACAACCCCCGTGTCGGGCCGGGGGATGCGTGTGGGAGGTGCGGAGGCTCTTTGCTGCTGTTTCGAGGCTGGCAGGTCCGCACGTGTGTGCAGGTGCTGATATGGGAGAGAGAGACCTGGGTCCACGTGGGCCTAGGGTTGGGGGCAGGACCAGGCCACCTGTCATCCCAGGAGGTGCGGTGGGGACCCAGAAAGCCCACTGGCCGGCGGAGAGAGGAGGGGCCTGTCTTTGAATTTTCCAGTGAAGTTTGGGGGTGAGGGGCTGGGCGAGGTGAGGGGTCGCTGTGGGCCCCTGAGAGAGCCAGGCAGCAGGGGCCTGCGGTCAGCGTGTCAGCAAGCATCTCCCAGGATGGGGGGACACCCCTGCGTGGCCACAGCGTGTAAGGAGACCCGGACCAGTGGAGGTGAAGCGTTTGGAGATGGCTGTGGGAGAAGGGGCTGGTGCCAGGCCTTGCGCGGAGTAGGGGGTGAGTGTGGAGACCCTCCCTTGGGGAAGCTGCCCCGGAAGCGACCTCCGGGGGAGGGGGTCAGCAGCCAGGGCCGTTTGTGGCCTCAGTGGGGCCACTGATACGTACTGAGCACCTGCTGTAGGCACGGGAGCTGCGGCTGGGACTGAGCGCCGCAGGAGACGAACACGGGGAACTCTGGGGGGGGCTTAGCAGGTGACATGGTGTCAGCACAGCTGGGGAGGGCCTGAGAGGGGTGGGGGGTGGGGGGCGCGGAGGCTGGCGACCTGCAGCCAGCAAAGGGGTGTCTGCAGGAAGGGGCTCTCTAGGCCAAGGAGCGGCCAGGAGACAGGGAGGAAGGTGCAGCGGGTGGCAGGGGCCTTGCTGGGATTGCTGGGGTGTTCCAGAAGGCCGGGTCGGGCGTGGGGGGAGGGCTGGTCAGAGAAGCAGGAGGGGAACCACAGGAGCACCGGCGTGTGGAGCACCCCCGCCAGGTCGTGGGCGAGTCGGGGAGGGGGTGGGGGGGCTGCTGCTGGTGTGGGGAGGGCCCCAGGAGCCAGGACCGTCCTGTTCCCGGCTTGGTCTTTGGACCCGCAGCTCTCGTCCTGCCGGCCCTTCTGCAGGTGCTTCCTGGGCACGGGCAGCTGGACAGACAGACCCAGCCCTGCCCTCGTGGCAGCCAGGCAGGCAGGGTAGGCAGACATACCTATGCCTGGAGGGGCCAGGGAGGCCCCTGGAGAGCCAAGACTCCCGAGCCTGGGTCGGAGCCCCGGGCGGGCGTGCTGACCAGGCACGGTTGCTGTCCTTGCAGACCGGATCAACATCAAGAGAAAGGGGGCGTGGCCCTCCACCCTGCTGTCCGTGCAGCACGTCCTCGACTGCGCCAACGCGGGCTCCTGCGAGGGGGGCAACGACCTGCCGGTGTGGAGGTACGCCCACGAGCACGGCATCCCGGACGAGACCTGCAACAACTACCAGGCTAAGGACCAAGGTAGGCCCTGCCCGTCCCGCACGTCCTCCTCCCGGGGAAAGTGGGGCCGGGGGGTTGGGGGAGGGCCAGATAGAGGTGGGAGCCGCCCGCCACCAGTGGGGCAGGGAGAGCAGGCAGGTGGGGAGCCTGCGGTCCTCGTTGGGAAGTCCGGCCGGAAAGACTTGGAGCGGGTGTCTCCAGCCTTGTGCCCCCTGTGGCCAGCACCGGCCGTGGCATCTGGGTTCTACCATGTTGGCGTTCCGGTGGTTTCCCAAAATGGGCCCTTGTCAAGGCAAGAGTACATTTTCTAGGAGTGGGTGAGGACGGCGGGCCGGCAGCTAGGTCGATGGAAGCCCGCGGTGCGGCTGAACCCGGTACCGGCCTGCCACCCTGGCCCGGGCCGTGCGCGTGTGGGTGCACTCGGAGCGGAGGGCTCTGTGTGGGCCAGCAGGGCCAGCCGGCCTGGAGTCTTGGGAGTTGGCACAGTCCTTCTAGGCTGCTCCCCTTGGAAACCAAAGGAAAGAAAGTCCAAACCCCAAAGCCATAATTGGCAGTTTGAAGTCACCTGTCCCTGTTTGAGTGCCCTCTCGGCCAGCGCGGAGAGCTGGGGTGAGCCCCGTGGGCCGTCGAGAGCGGTGTTGGAGGAATCGGGAGCTCGGGGGGCTCTTCCACCCCCACTCTCTCCTTCTACAAAAGGGTGAGCTCCAACAGCCCCCTGTGCCCTCTCAGTGCCCGAGCAGACTCTGGGCACCATCACACACCCACGGGGTACCCCCGCCTTGCCTCTAGACCCATACTGGCCAGCCAGAAAGAATTCCCCCAGACTGGTTGGGTGAGTCTTGTTGAAGTGGTAAACACAGCGGGGGTCAGAGAAGCAAGGAGAGGCCAAATGAAGGGGAGAAGTCTCTGCAGAATTGGGAATCAGGTGGTCCCCAGGGCCGTGCTTGACCTGCACCAGTCTCGTCCGGCCTAGAACCCCTGTAACCCATGCGACGGGACCAGGTGCGACTGAGCAAACAGCTGTTGGCAGTACACGGTCTTGCCTCCGTATCAGCAAATGTGGCCACATAGCCATCCCTTTCCAGTTGTATTGGGCACAGGGCATTTCGTGTCCCAGGGACAAATGAAACCAGCAGCTTAGTCCTCAAGGAGTCTGATGTCCTGGGGGAGGACTCTGGACAGATGGGAAATTGTAACAAGTCAGTAACCCAAGAGTGGTAACAAGGCAGGCTGGGGGATGTCAAGGGCCTGGGAAGGATGCAGGGGATGGTGTGGTCTTACAGAACTAAGAGCTCCCCCCCCCTTTTTTTTCTTAAAGATTTTATTTATTTATTTGACAGAGAGAGAGCGCACAGGTAGACAGAGCGGCAGACTGAGGGAGAGGGAGAAGCAGGCTTCCTGCTGAGCAGAGAGCCCGATGCAGGGCTCGATCCGAGGACCAAGATCATGACCTGAGCCGAAGGCAGCCGCTTAACGGACTGAGCCACCCGGGCGCCCCCCGCCCTTTTTAGCCTAATTCTTGATACCTCCCTATGTTAAAAAAAAAAAAAAAGAAAACTGGTTATTTTTTTTTTCTCCAAATGTATTGGCCTGTTCACTAGGCAGCAATACCATTATCTTCTTGAAAGCTAGTAATTATACTCTTTTCAGCTATGGAGTCTTGTGAAAAGACCCGTTCTTGGCCTTTAAAGGAAATGAAAGGAGGCTAACTTTTGAGTGCCTACTAGGTGCCCATTGCTGTGTGTCTGTCTTTCCTGCGGGGGGAAGGGCTCTTCACAACCGTCTCACAGCCGGACGGAGCACCCTTTGGCAGCCCCCGATGGCGAGATGATTGCTGTTATTAGTGACATCGGCGGGGACGCCTGGGTGGCTCAGTTGGTTGAGCAGCTGCCTTCAGCTTGGGGTCGTGATCTCGGGGTCCTGGGATAAGAGTCCCGCTTCAGGCTCCTTGCTCAGCGGGGAGCCTGCTTCTTTCTCTGCCTCTGGCTGCTTCTGCTCTCTCTGACAAATAAATAAAACCTTAAAAAAAAGAAATGGGCCAAGTGGAGAGAGGGTTGGGACGTGGGTCTCTGTGACAGCGGCCTCACGCGGACTTTGCCTGCTGTCCCCTCAGAATGCAACAAGTTCAACCAGTGCGGAACATGCACGGAATTCAAGGAGTGCCACTACATCCAGAACTACACGCTCTGGAAAGTGGGCGACTACGGCTCCCTCTCCGGCAGGGAGAAGATGATGGCGGAAATCTATGCCAACGGCCCCATCAGGTAAAGAGGCAGGGGTGGGAGGGCTGCGGCCGGGTCCCTGAGGCCCCTTTCCTGGCTCGGCTTCACCATCTGCAGGAAAGCTGACACTCACGGGACGGTAGCAAGGGTGGTGCACTCACACACGCACGCACGAGGGAAGGACAGCGTGAGTTCAGGCAGGATGGTCCCCACGCACGGTCCCAGGTGGCCCCCCAGGACTGTCAGTCAGGGGCTAAGTTCTCCCCACCAAGGTGCTAATAACCCTTCAACGCCTCGCGCTCAGCTGCGGTATCATGGCCACGGAGAAGATGGTGAACTACACAGGAGGCATCTACGCGGAGTACCATGATCAGGCCTACATAAACCACGTCATTTCTGTGGTCGGCTGGGGCGTCAGCGACGGCACGGAGTACTGGGTTGTCCGGAATTCGTGGGGGGAACCGTGGGTAAGATGTCCGCTGATACCCCCCTCCCACCAATCCCCAGCTTCTACTGGCTATCCAGTCGAGAACCATGGCCCGGAGCAGAGGGGCTGCTCACGCCAGCCCAGGGGCAGCGCGGGTGACATCGGGGGCAGGGAGGGCGGTTGTCACTGTCCTAGAGGTCATGGTGTATATAGCCGTCTGGCCCAGTGGCTCCTCCCTGTCCCCGTACCCCACCCCCCCCAACCCCCCCATGACTACCAGCAGTGTCTGCAGACACTGCCGAGTGTCTCCTGAGGGCCCCCGCCCTGACTGCGGAGTGGCTGTTCTGGAACTTTCAGTTCAGCTCCAATGTTGCTTTGCAACCGTCTTGTCCTTTCTCGGCTCTCCTAACAGTGTAGAGTTTTTTCAGAAATACTTTTGAGTTGGGTCGCAAGTCGGGGGGAGATAAATTAACTGCCAAAATTTTCATTTCTAAGACCCAGTATTTAACCATTAACGGCTTGAGACACAGAAATTCATTACTCTGAAGTGGGGGAGAGTGATTAATGTCGAAGTGATGAAATGTCAGTATTCCTGATGAAAGGACTAGACGCCGGGAATGTTAGTAGGTAGTCAAGTCAGCTGGCGCCAAGAGTCCGCATCCTGGCTACACTCATTTGCTTCTGGCTTATAGGGCCGGGCACCCTGCTTGTTAAATATTAAACCAAGTAAAACTATTTCACAGGAGGTATTTCTGAGTCGGGGTCCCGTGCAGGGACAGGAGCAGCTGAGCAGGCGTCAGGCCTGAGGCTGTGAGGGCGGAGGGTCAGCGTGCGTGTGGAAGGCAGAGCCACTGGAGACGGGGGCGGACAGCTAACGTGTGATCCCTCTTCCCACAGGGGGAGCACGGCTGGATGAGGATCGTGACCAGCACCTATAAAGATGGGAAGGGTGCCAGTTACAACCTCGCTGTCGAGGACTCCTGTACGTTTGGGGACCCCATTGTTTAAGGGACAGGTCTCCCCAGAAGAGCAGTATTATCGCAAACCATAATCAGGGGGTCCTATCGCTCCGGGCACTGGGTTGGTTCCACCACGGTCTGAAGGGACTAGGGGCTGGCATCAAATGTGTCTGATGGCTGGTTGCGGCCCTGTACGCCGAGAAGGGGCGCCCGTTGGCACACAGCCTGCCGTGGCGCTGGCCGGGAGCGCACTCCTGGGGAAGAGTCTGCAGTGGGACGGCTGAGAGCCCCGTGCCGGCGGCTGCCCTGCCCCAGAGTGTCTGCCTGGCCACGGTGTGATCCGCAAGGCCTTAACGATGTGACTGCCAGGCTCCTCCGGCCCTGACTTGGTGTTTTCTGTCTGGCAGCTGTGGTCCATGATGTGGTGCAGAAGGACAGACTTCTCACCAGTTCTTATGTTGCCTTGGAATCAGTGGTGGGGGTGGAGGGAGAAGATGGCCATCTGAGATCGCCCAAGTGATGAATAAAGTACGTGACCCCACAGAGGAGAGCCTGAGTGTGCCTTATTTACACACGAGAGTAACGACACCAGGACCTCCACCTGCCAATCCAGAGAAAGGCTTTTTCATTTATTCTTGGAAAATTAAGACAATGACAATAAGAGATCAATTAACCGAGTTCTTGTGAGAAGAGTCACCGGGGAAGGCGGTTCCTCTGCATGTTTCAGGTTCTGAGCTCCCCGCCACCGCGGGAGGGACCCAGCTCCTGTGCTGGGGGCAAGGAATGCGGTCAGCAGGGTGCGGGGCAGCTCCGACTTGGGGGAGCCCTCTGCACTAGCCACCGTACGAAGAGGCACCCACCTCCTCCCTCCACAGCCCAGTCCCACGACGTGGACCGGCCTCTTCAGCAAGAGCTTCTGGAAGGGCTTTCCTGCCGCTGGGCTCCCAGAACACCCTGGCTCAGCTCGGGAGGACGCTCTACATTAGTTCACGAGGATGAAGTTGGACTTGCAGTGGGCTTTCACAGACAAAAGGACAACAGGCACAGGGTTAGAAACAGGAGGGGAACAACGACCATTAAAGTGGTAGCAAAGGGACACGCGTGGCAACCCTACCTATAAATTCTGTCACCGGGTCATGTTCACCTTCTGTTTTAATGGTCCCGGCGATGCTGTCGTTTTCCAAGATGGGGAGGAAAAGCTGCACGAAGTCAGAGGTGTACGGAGGAGCGATGACATCCAGTACCTGGGAGGAGAGAACACTGGCTCACTCCCCGCACAGCCTCTGAGCATCGTCCCACCAACACCTGATGAAATGGCAATCAGTTTGGACAGAACCACCCCTTCTGTTTCCCGGTGACAAGAGGGTCTCCAGCACTAAGAGGGCCAGGTGGTTATGGAGCTAAAACATAGGAAATGGCTCCTGCAGGCCGGAGGGGCTGGTATCTAATCACCGCCATCACCACGATTACCGGAAAGCACAGTTCTCAGAGTCAGGGACAAAATAAACTAAATTTAAGCCCAGAGGCACCTCGAGTGTTAAAGGTATGAAACACGGGGGCGCCTGGGTGGCTCAGTGGGTTAAGGCGGCCCAGGTCATGATCCCAGGGTCCTGGGGTCGAGCCCCACATCGGGGTCTCTGTTCAGGGGGGAGCCTGCTTCCCTTCCTCTCTCTCTGCCTGCCTCTCTGCCTACTTGGGATCTCTCTCTGTCAAATAAATAAATAAAATCTAAAAAAGGAAAACAAAAGGTATGAAACACGAAACAAACAGTGCACTCCTGACCTCAGTTACAAAGTAGCGAATGAGCGAGATGTCAGTGTCCAGCTTCTCCAGGCACTTCCGGATGTAACTGACAACAGGAAGTACATAACCTCGACTCAGCAGGTGAACCATCCTGTCCAACAGGGTCTTCTTCAACTCCAGCTATGGGAGCGGGGCAGACAGGTCTGTTAGAGCAGGCTCTGTCCCCAGCCTCCACGACCCCCGGGGCCGCCCGCTCACCTGCTCCATCACGTCCAGCTGGGAGTGCTCGGTCTCAAAAAGCTTAACGAGCAGCTGCAGGACCTGCGGGTGCAGGAGCTGGTGGCAGGTGCTGATCTAGAAACACGCCGGAGGGAGCCGCGCTGAGCCCTGCGCCCGGAGCTCCAGGCTCCCCTCAGTGCGGAGCACCCGCAGCCCGGTCCCAGCCGGGTGCCCAGGACGGCGGCCTCAGCACCCGGCCCGGGGCCCCGTCAGCTACTGCGCCATTCTGCATCCTTTCAAAGCCCTTGCTGACAACTGGAAATCCGTGGAGCTAATAAGACTCGTTCCTTAAAAGGAAAATCCTCGTGGAGGGTAGAAAGCGGCCGGCCCTGTACAGAGCAGCTCCTGCACTCAGCAGACGTCCCGGCAGGACGGGCCCAAGCAGGACAAGAGACAGACAGACTGCCGCCCCAAGCCCCGCGGCCCTCCTACCTCGTCCAGCAAGGCCAGGTGCACCGGGGTGTGGTCGGTCTGCAGCTGGAAGTACCTGGGCTCAGACACGGTCCAGTCCACCCACTTCAGCACACCCATGGCTACCACTGGAAACCTAGAGGCACAAGTAAGGCACAATGCTTCCTCTACATGGAGTTTAAAAACAAAACAAAAAAAACCCCAAAAAACAAAAAACACCAACACTAAATGGTTGGGCAGGTTTAAAAAACCACCGCCAGGCTGTGTATCCCAGCAAGTCACTACCAATATGCCCGGCCAGGGAGATGCTTATCGTGAGACAGTCTGCAGAGGCAGCATCCTCTCGACACCGGACGAGAACCCCAGCTCCCTTACCGGCTGGCTTCAAACCCCTTTATTGGTCTTTTTAAAAAGATTTTATTTATTTGAGAAAGAGAGAGAGAGAGAGAGAGAGAGAATGAGAAGGGGTGGGGGGGTCAGAGGGAGCAGCAGACTCCCTGCCGAGCAGGAGCCTGATGTGGGACTCGATCCCAGGACTCCAGGATCATGACCTGAGCCAAAGGCAGTCCCTTAAACAACTGAGCCACCCAGGTGCCCCCACTTTATTGGTAGAGAAGGACAAGATCACTGATGCAAAACACTCAGGGAGCTTGGATCGGGTTGAAGTTCTGTTCAGCCAACTCTTTCCTTGTCCCGAGCACAAGTCACCAGGGGAAAGACTCCAATGCCCAAGGGCTCGCCCTATCTGTGAGCTCTTCTAACCACCGCATGTGCGCGTACCACCGCTATGGTCACAAGTTCCTTTCAGCTAAGCAATACCTGGTCGGCCTAACGTGTACTGTACACAGACCCTTCCCTTCCAAGCAGTTTTTGTAATTCTGGTGGGTCTTCCTTTTTCTGGGGCTAATTTACGAACAGACTTCTGGCAGGGAAGCACCTGACAATTACTCATGCTGCTAAAACAGACCAATACACAGATCTATACACCTGTTTATAAAAAATACATAAGATCAGTAAGTACCTCTGAAGCTTTTCTTATTATTTTTTTGAGCTTTTAATAAAATGAAAACCCAGACCACTCCCTCCAGAAGGATCCAGTCTGAATGGGCTCACCTGATGCACTGATAAAGCGTGCTCAGCTCCGCCACCAGTTCCGAGGCCCCTTTGTTCTCGTTACAGCACAAGTTGTGAACGGTCTCCACGGCTTTGGATGTGGACTTCAGTTCGTCCTTGTTGATGCCTACGCGCTTGTTCTGAGAACACATATGTGAACCCGTGAATTCCGATGGTGTACATGGCTTTGCAGGGGGGCGAGGGGTGATCTGCTACCGGCCACCTCTCCCTGCAGACCCCTTCCCATCCCTGGAGTCACGAGTCAACTCAGCCACCACACTCCACGGTCAGCCGGCTTCCAGAAACAAGCCAGGGAGGCGGGGCCTGGGGCTGAGGGACACCTGCTCGGTTTCTCTGGCTGCACTTCCCATTCCGGTCTGAACACGTGTTACATACACCACGCACATTTCCTTGAAAACTTAGCACTTTGACTATTTCACGTGTGAACACTAGAAGAGATGTTTCTGACACAAGTGGGCTCATCACTTCTTATGGCCAAAATTCCCAAATAATACCAGAGACGAAGCTCCTTCTCTCCCGAAAAGCCCAGGAATTCTCAGAACTTACAGTACCTTTTTCCAGGTCTCAACGACGCTTGCCGCATAGGCCAAGATATGGATGTACTTGTGCTTGTGGTCCTGGTTGATTCTGGCCCCTGGCTTGAACAGCGACTGCATGAACAGGTCCAAGAAGGCTGGGACCCGAATCTGAGGGACACGCGGCATCATTGGAAAGGAACGCACGAAAGAGATGTCACGTAAGTCCGCATACACTTATGGAAGCAGTGAGGGCATGCCCGGTCACACCCACCCTCCCATGCTCAACGCAGCAGGTGTCCCAGTGTGTGTGAGGGCTGAGGATGTGATGGGGAAGGAAGAGGAAAAGAACAGAAACGTTTCAACACTGATTTGTACTCAGAGAGAAACACAGGCTTTGCAAGATAACCCTTCCAATCGGCATGGCGGGTACCCCACCTTATTACTAAAATGAAAGCGACTCACGAGTTCAACGGGAGGCGGGTCCATGCTTGTAAACATCTTGAACAGGACTGTGATGTCGGCGGGATTCAGGGCTCCTTTGGACAACATAGCCCCAAGGGCCTGACAGGCCCTGGGGTAGGAGGCAGCTGTGCCCAGTGCCAGTGTGATCTGACTGGCATCATGACCTCTTGACGAACAAAAGCATACACCCCATTGTTAAGAAGGCGGTGCCCTGCCCTGCTCTGCCCTCTCCTTCCTCCTCTGCCTCTTTTCTTCCTTTTTTCATACTGAACACCTGGGACCGTCTGGGTCCCTCTGTTTCTCGTATTTCTGTCATTCACTGGGAACCTGACCAGCCCATAAAAACAGCCTTTAGAGCTAATTGGAAAAGAAAGACTGAACACAGCTCACAGACTTTCCAAAAGGAGCCACACACTTTTAATGTGTTATTAAGACTCCGTTAGTGGAGAATAAAGCTCATGAGGCCTCATTTAGTTCTGTAAGATACAGACTACAGCCTAACAGGGAGACTACTGGATAACTATTTCAGGACCACCATTATTTGCTACTGATGAATCCTAGTATATGAGAACACAAGTTCACAAATTCAGTGAATTGAACAATCATCAATTACTTTGCAAAATACTCATCAAAGCCAAACTGCAGAAAGCAAGCTCTCTACACCTATTGCAAATTACCCCGACTTTCCCGGCTGTACTAGGTAAAAGGAAGTTTATCTGTCAAAACAGGAGGACCCCGAGTCTCTGGTTGTGGAGAAAGGGCAAGGGGGTGTGGGGGGAATTTTGGGGGAGCACCAAGTCAGGACCAGGGCTGGCAACAACACGGCCCTCACTTCTCCTGGGCGAAGCGCTGCACCTCCTGGGCGATCCTGCGCACGGCGGAGCCCCCCTGCTCCTCCTGGGCCAGCACCGACATCATGGCCTGGGCAAACAGGTACGTGTGCTCCCCGTGGCACACCATTTTCTGGAAAATTGCAGGGAAGAGAGTTTGGGGCTTCACGATTGCAGCACTGACAAACGTTGGCAAAAGAGCCAGACCCCCAACCTCTCCGTATGCAAATTAGCTATGCCAGGATGGGCCTTGTGACCCGCACTCCGTCCACAGGGAAGAAGCATTTCATTCATGTCTGAATGGGCATGGCTCAAAGCAGCCTCCTTCTAGTCTGAGATACGCAAAATAAAGGACTTACGGCAAACTCAGGGAGATTTTTTTCAAGGTTTTCCTCTCCTCCATCCAAAATCGTAGCTAGAGAGGTACGGAGGACCCTGGAGAAGACCTCCAGCTGCTGGCAGGCTGTGGATACGCTGGTTATCTCCCCTTGGTACCCGGCATCAGAAATTAGCTACAATACAAAAACAAGAAGACAAACAAAGCGTCAACGGGCAGTGAGCGCACCACACAGGAAGCCTGCCTGCCGTGTTTGCGGTGAGGGGCCGGGCAAGTGCTGCTCTCAGCTCTCAGACCTTTATTCCAATCCCGGCCTTGCCACTGACCGGGCCTGTGGCCCAGACTAACCACCCTGTCTTGGTTTCTTCCCGTGTCACATGAAGGAGACAAACCAGGCATTCTTTCTCTCTTTTCTTTTTTTTTTTTTTTTAAGTAATCTCTGAGCCCAATGTGGGGCTTGAACTCATGACCCTGAGATCGAGAGTCACGTGCTCCAAGAGGCAACCAGGCACCCCAAACTGGGCATTCTTAAAGATTCCTCTCAGTACAACCAGACTCTGTAAATATGTTCCTGCCAAATTCCGAAACACAGTTCATGTTGATCCAAAAACACAGATACGGGGGCACCCGGCTGGCTCAGTCGGCAGAGCATGTGACTCCCAATCTCGGGGTTGTAAGTTCGAGCCCCACACTGGGTGTGGACATTACTTAACAATAATTTCTTTAAAAAACAAAACAAAAAAAACAAAAACCCCACAGATATATATTCTATGCTTTTCTTTCTAACTGTTCAGACTTACTGAAGTGGTGGAGACTCTTACCAAAAAAAGCAAATATGACGCTGCAGAAGAAACAGACCACCTCCCCACCCACCCAAACCCTCTCGCGTCAACACTTCTGCGACTCTGGCGCCCTTCCTACCTTCACAGTGAAGTTAAGCATCAAACAGTCTGGGTGGGCTTCAGCCAGTTTGTAAAACAGATCTCTCCACGTGGTATGTGCGATCATTTGTTCAAGCCAAGCCGGGGTCTGCCGACAAACAAACAGACGGCAACGTAAAAGGTCTAGCTTGGGCTTAAGTGAAGACGATAACGTATAAACAGTCGTCGGGCGCTCCAGCTGGAAGGGCCCCCGAGAGCATCCGGCCCCGGCCCTGCAGTCCTGGCAGAGGAAGCAGCCCCAGAGCCGGTGACAGCACCCGGGAGGCTAAGCAGCAGCACTAGGGCCCTGAAGGCCCGCTCACAGCTTCCGCGAGCCTCCGCTGCACGCGAGAGTATAGGGAAGGTGCCCCTGGGAGACACGCAGGAGTCTAGGGAGGCACACGGAGAGCGGGGCTGCAGCAGACGCACGAGTGACACACGTCCATCGTCTGCGTGCCCCTGGCAGGAGGAGGAGACTCCAGCAGCTCAGTGGTTTCGTCTGTCACCAGGTGTGGTGGCCACAGCTCCCCTCCTGTGTGACTGACAGACCCACGGGCTGACTCTGGGTCCACCTCCCATGTGTCCCAAGGCCAGGCTTCCCACTGGACACTCCCAGCCACCCACTGAGTATGGCACGGCTCCTTGGGCAGGCCTGTGCCCTGGACACCTCAGTTACAGGGGAAGGTGGTTTGAAGACGCCCCACAACACTGCGGAAACTTCCTGAAAACAGCACCGTCGCCTAGGGTTCTTCGCTCCCAATGTTCCTTCCCTCCGTCCTGCCTTCGGGAGCCCCATCTGCATCACAGCCCCCCACTCCTGCTCATCTCCCCACCCACACACTCCCCCATCCTCTCCCACACACGGAACCCCGTCCTGGTGTCCTCCCCCGGGGCACCCGGACGACTAGCGCAGTCCACTCAGCCTGTGCTCGAGAGTCCACTCTTCCTCCTCCCCAGATCACTGCCTGGGCGCCGCTCGGCTCGAGAGAGAGCTCCCCACACTGCGCACTGAGAGCGCAGCTCTGACGCTACGCAACTCGTCTCACACCCTGATTTTAGGACCCAACTGTTCACGTTACTCACGTAACACAGCACGCTCCACTGTACACGTGGAACGAGCCAAAGATCCTAGGGATTAGAGAACGAAGACAGACTCCTCACCTCTCCTTCTTCAGTGAAAATAGAATCTGCTTTGCGGGGGTCAAAATGTTTGATCAATAAACTCTTCAAGTGATTTTCCACCGTTTCCTGGACCTGCACGGGTTCAACACCTGCAAGAAAATGAAAACAACCAGATGGGAAACGGCAAGCCCTCGGCCCGCTGCTCTAGCAAAAGTAGACAGGTCAGAAGTCTGCGTGTGGATCCAGGACCACAGAACTGCTTCTGACCACTTGGAAGCTGGGACGTCTCATAAAAATTACCGTTTGTTACATAGTCAATGTAAGACTTAGAAAGGAGCACAGGGTGGAACACGCAGAATGTCTGCCTACACGGAAAGGAGCACGGCTCTTGGCAGCATTGGTACGGACAAGGACAAACTGCCAACACGGACAGGCGGAGGATGGAGAGACAGACCCTCCACGGCGGGAGAGAGCAGAGGGCAGCCACAAGAGGCGCACTGTCTCTCAGCGCTCCCGGCCAGACCAACCCCCTGCTGTTGTCCTCCCCCACCCCAGCTCGGTGGACCTACAGGCTCTGCTTCGATCATATTAACTAAAAGCCATAATCATACCCAGTCCTACGCTAGCCATCAATGACACTGGCTATAACAGATCTCTTAAAAATGACACACTGAACAGATACTGTATAATCCTGTAATTCTACAACATGGTAGGGCAAACAGCTCAATGAGAATCATATTCGCAGGCTCTCTGTAAGCCTCGATTATTGAATCAAAGATAAGAATCAAGCAGATGAAAATGGGTAAGAAGTTCAGTTCCGACCTACAGAAGTCTTAAAAACCAGGAAAGCAAACAAGGCCTTTCCAATTTACCAGCATTATAACGATGCAAAGGTCTCTAAGAAAGGCAGGGAGGGGAAGTGGCCAGCCAGGATGGGGGCCACCCACAAAGCACCTGTCTGAATGAGCCACTCAGCCAGCAGGTTCACGGTCTGGGCCACGGCCGTGTAGTTCTCAGATAAGAGTTGGATAACGTTCTCCGGAGACCCTCCTGCTTGAAAATACCTAGAAAAAGTAACAGAAAAGCCATGGGACTCAAATGAATGTAGATGGGCATGGGGATCAATGACAAGAGAGCCAGGATATTCAGATTTTTAAAGGGGAGAGGGGGGACTAGCAGCCTTCTGTTCCAAGACCACGTTACTCTCACTTTCGCACGCTGTCCTTCGGATCTCCGAGTTGCCCCAGCCTCCTCCCCGTACCAGTGCCTTTTCTCACACACCTCTTCAGAGTGTTGAAGATGGAAGGCTCCATTATATAATCCCGGGTAGAGAATTTATGTAGGCATTCTTGCTGGACCTCCGCATCATCTTCTCCCTCTCCATAATCATCCTCCTGCTGGTGGTAAAAACAGCCAAGCGATTTTTTCATTAACACAAGTATCCCATAATCTCACCTTAAATCCGCATCACCCTGTGCCTTTTGAAAGTGTCGCATATACACCATTTCGTCAACTTTCACGACAGTCTCATGAAGTGGGTGGGACAAGTAAGGGGCGGCTACGAAAACGGACGGGCTTCTGCCGTGCCCCCACCCGGGCGCACGTGTGCACAGTGGCCACACAAGTCACCTAAGCTGGCGGGGTGGCCATTTCCTCCTCTATTAAAGGTAATAATAGTGACTGCTCCCATCTGTCTGTTGTAAGGACTCCATAATCTAATTTCTGGAAGAACTGAGCAGAGTACCTGACATTTAGGAAGAATTCAATAGATACTAGTTATTGTGTTCACGACGACTATTTCATATGTGCCCTTTAACGTTTCCCTCCAACAAAGGCTGATGAAGCGATTCCTGAAGGCATAAGCCATCAATATGCTGTTAGAAAGTGAAGGTCACAGACTCGCCTTGCATCGGCAGGCCTGGCTGGAGATTAGTCCCTGTTCTGGGTGGAAAAAATCTTGGGCAAGTCACCGAATCTCAGAACAAAGCTGGGTGGTGATGTGATGACGTCAAGGTCCATCCAGCACGAACACTGACATCCCAACGAACAAGCAGATGCTTTATTAACACTCACTCTGTACTGAGCACTGTACTTGTCACCAGGACATCTGGGCCATATAAGACAAGATACCGCTTTTTCTGCCAAAGGATTTCACCAACCAGGAGACCAACCTCCAGGTGACTGACATAATGGGGTAAGACCTGGACCAGGAATCAGCAAACTACGACTCAGGGCCAAATCCCATCCATTTTTGTAAATAAAGCTTTATTAGAACCCAGCCATACCCGTTAAAATTTTTTTTTTTAATTTTACGTATTGTCCATGGCTGCTTTCCCCTGTAACGGGGGAGTAGGCAGTTGTGACAGGGACCTGCAGAGCCTAAAATATTTACTATCCGGCCCTTTTCAGAACAATCTGCCCACGCCTGGTCTAGACTAACATTCTGCAGATACTGATTTGGAAACAGGTTCTGTCTCTGCAGACTGGGGGTCTTCTCTCAGACCTTCCTTGTTTGGGGAGCCACGAGCAAGGCTGTGAAGGAAGGCTGGCCTTCCCCCCTGAGACTCATCTCTGCGTGTCTGGATTCTTGGGATTCTTCCCTGGGCCCTATACTCTTTCACATCTTCTCTTGCGTAATGCCGACTCCCTGTTCATAAATGTAGAATTTAGCCTGGTCTCTCTCTCGAGCCCCAGACTCAAGTGTCAGCAGCCTATTCTCATTTCTATCCTGATGCCCACTAGTTCTCCAAACTCATGAGGTCCAAAACTGACCCCTCAACAGATCTTCCTACAACCTGTATTTTAGTAAAGGATTCCATCATCTACCCCAAACCCAGAAAGCCAGGACTCACCCTCAGTTTCTGCTCCCTCACTCCAGCCCCACAACCCCATCCCAAAGACCTACCAAGTCTGTATCCCACACATCTACCCAATCTGGCCCTTCTTCCCGTCTCTGCCATTCCTCACTTTGCGCATCGCTTGCAACAGCAACGTGCCCCAATGGCTCAGTCTCACTCCTTCCTTTCAGTCATCTTCCGTACGGATGCCACAACAGTCTTCATAAACCACAAATCCGACATCTCTCTCTTGCTTCAAGTTCCCAGTCTCCCGCAGAAAAGATATCCAACCTCTAGCACGACTTGAACCTTTCACTTGGTCACCTGGCCAGTCTCACCTCTTGCCAGTCCCCACCGGCAAGCTGAAGCCAGACTGAACTCTGTATTTCAGCAGCTCTTAGCTTCTAGCATCTGGATCTAGTACCACTGTAGCCTCTGCAATCTTCCTGCCTCTCAAATCCAGTAACATGGCATCAAGTGAACAGAATTTGTGTCACAAAAACTGACCTACCACCATCTTTCAAAAGCCAGCTCATGTCACCCCCTTCTTGACTTCCTCTTCCTCCTCCAAGCAGTGAGAATGAACATGAAGTGAACCCCTCTCATCACCAAGAGCCTATGAGGGTCAGTGCGCTCAACTCTGATCATGATTAAAGTTCCCCAACCTCCTGCCTAGCGGCCTAAGCGAGGGCATTAACCGGACTATCAGGCTACAAAGTGAGGGGACGGGTCTAGCCGGCCCTTTGCTATGCCTCAGTTGTGACACTCTGTAACTTGAAGTTTCAATGTGTCAAGTAACAGGACATTTCGAACAGGATGCATGAAGCCATCACGCTGGTGGTCCAGCCAAAGGACTGGGTCCAGACGAAAGGACCTGGGTCGGATCCCCATCCTTCCATTTACTAGCTTCGCAACCTTGAGCGGGTCCCTTGCGCTTTTTGCCTCACTTTCCTCATTTACAAAATGAGCAGATGAACCCCCAACTGGAAAGCCCGGGAGTGGAAGGAGATCACGCGGGGAAGCGCCTAGTCGGCACAGGCTCTCGGCTACATCTGCCTCCATCCACCCTACTGAGAGCCTCCAAACACACAAATCTTGTGGTTTCATTCCCTGCCCCAAATTCCTGAACAAGTCACACTTGTCAGCAGCCATCAAGGGCCCTTCAGAACGTGTTCCCTTGCAGAACCTCCTGCCACCGCGTCCACCGGGCAGCTCACCACACAGGCCTCCTTTCAGCCAGGAACACAACACCCATCTTTGCATCTCTGGACCTCTACTCCGAGGCCCTCCCTGCGCCCCTGCCCCCTCCCAATGGCACACACCCCACTGCATCCCCTCTTCCTTCAAAATGTGAGTTCAGTACTTCCCACTCCTGACGTTGGCCCCTGTTAACAAGCAAAGCCCTAGGCTCCCCCCCAGGCCAGCTGTACCGTCCCCCCAGGAGGGACCTGAGAAGCTGCATTTAGAACATGCACCTGGGGTGGGTTTTCAGATGACACGAAGCTTGGGCCACACTGGCAGAGCTGGAGCCCCCAGCTCTGCTTTTCCAACCTGTTTTCGGGGGTAGGTGGGGGCGACGCCTCCTCACCCTCCATACCCAAACCTTCAAGTCAACCATGGAAGATCCTTTGGGTGTCACCTCGCCCAAGGACTGACCGAATCAGCCCAAAGCACTGGAAAGTATGGTTTTCAAACATCAACACACGTGGAAGAAAAGACCAGAGTCCCACTTTTCCCCTCACGAGGCTGACCTGGGACTTTTTCAAAGATCTGAGTTGTTCAAACTTGGGGCTCCGCGCCCAAGCCTTCGAATTTGCGCCCTACCCGCCCCTGGGGACCAGGAAGCACCGGTGCCTGGCACTGAGGGGGGCCCCAAGGGAGTGGTCAGCGGGCCCCTCGGGTCACGACCGGGTGGTCAGCACCGCTGAGGCCCAGACCCGGGGGAGGGGGCCCCCTGGCCCGGCCCCCGCCCCAACTCGTTTGCAGAGGAGGGAAGGGAGGCCCACAGAGGCCTCGGCACTCTGGGCGGGCCCCGCGGGCCCGGGTGCGAAGGCGGGCGCCGGGCGCTCCGGGGGCGCAGGGGGCGCGCTCCGGGGCGGGGAGGGGGCGGGGCACGCTGTGCTTGAACCACACGGCGACCGCGGGGTCGGGCGCGGCGGGGGCGGGGCCGGCCCGCCGGCGACGGAGACCAACAGTCCTCGTCGGGGGCGCCCGGCGCTCCCCCTCACCTGGCCACCGTCCGCCTCGTCGCCCCACTCGGCCGCGCTCCCGAAGTAGTCCTCGTCCATTATGGCGCCCGGCGCGGGCCCCGCCATCGTCTCCCGTGAGCGCGCGCGAGTAAGGCGCATGCGCACGGCGGGGGAGGCGGGCAAGCGCACGCGCGGTCCCGCGGCCCCGCCTCCCGCGGCCGCGCGCCTGGGCCCGGGGAAGGGGCGGGGCCCAGAGAGCGACTGCTTAGTCGTGGCTCCAGGCGCCCAGGGTTGGGCGGGAGTCGGCGGAGGCGGGGTCTGGACGAAGGGGTGGGGCCCAGAGAGCGGCTCCTTAGTCGTGGCTCCCGGCGCCCCGAGTTGGGCGGGAGCCGGAGGAGGCGGGGCCTGGATGAGGGGGCGGGGCTTAGAGAGAAACCGGAGGCTCGTGGCTCCAGGCTCTGGGGGAGTATGGAACTAACGCCCCGAAAGGATACAGTAACACCGCCTGGGTGGGTCCCAGGAGTTTTGGCTCCGGATAGAAGTTTAAAACCAGGCTCACTCTTGACCTGGGTTCGGGGCCCCTCTGCACTCCTTCCGTGTGACTTTCGGTCCTGAGAGCATCGGTTTTCTCATCTGACAACTGGGCACCAAGAACAGGGCTGATTTATGGAGCACAGTGTCTAGGGCCCACGAAAATGTTTCCATTTCTTTTAAAATCGGAGTATCAATAAGTAGTATAATGGTGAGTCCAGCCTGGGTTATATTTGTATATTTGATATAAAGAACTGACACCATGTAACATATAATCTTAAACATTTCTTTATGGAAGAAGGGACTACACAGGCAAAAGTGCTCCCAAATGTCGTAATGCAGCCCTGGAAGAGAGGGTCTACCTCGTGGGGTAGTTGTTAAGGATAACTGAGATGATGCTTTTTAAGCCCACAGCATGGTTTCCTGCAGGTAGTAGGAGATATAAAAGTGACAGACTGCTGATCATCATGGGAGAAGATTTGAGCAGGGAGGCGAACACCGTCAGAACTGGATGCTTTGAGAGATAAAGCCCATGCACCGGTAAGGAGGAGCATTAGAGACGTGAGCTCTAGAGCAATGGTAATGGTGACCGTCTCCAGAGGGCTTACCAGGACCTGTGATTTCATTCATTCCTTCTCTCATTCATTCAACTCTTGTTTATTGAGTGCCCCATCATCTGGCCCTGTGCTACTCCTGCAGCTCATTGGTGTACAAACTGGGCATGATCTTGGTCCTGGAGGAGCCTGCATTCTAGTGAAGGAGCTGAACAGGGAACAAACAAAAGTAATGACAGAGGGTGACAGTGTTAGTGCTCCGGGATACTAGGAGAGATGCCAGCTTTGGGCCACCAGACAAGACTTCTTTGTGAAACTTATATTTGAGCTGAGAGTCATACGACAAAAGGAGTCAAGGGAGCTTGGACCAGGGAGCAAACATTGTAGGAGCCAAGGCTTGCCATGTATCGTGGGAATGCAAAGGCTGCTGGCCCTGGTACCTGGCCAGCCAGGGAGCCTGGGTGAAGTGGGCAAGGCTGTCCCCAGGATGTGCGACTTGACGCTTTTGGGGGGCGAGGAGCGGGCCCAGGAAGATGTTGCTGAGACCTCTAGCCTATGGGCATGGGGTGGCACGCCATGGAAATAGGGAGGAGAGCATAATGCATTTCACTTGGGTATGGATTGGGGTGCGTCCAGTTGGTGCCGTCAGAACACCCATGCGGAGATGTCTTGCAGGTGGCTGGAGGTGGAAGTCTGCGGCTCACGATTCCGTGAATCAAGCTCTAGCTTCTATTCATGAGATTAAAGTGCATTAAGTTAATGAGTGCCCCTGCTGTTGGCTTGTTTCAGGGCTCGTTTTCACTTGCTTTCTGGAAATGTTGCAAAGAGTGGATGGCTACTAAACTCCTACTACCTCTCCTCTTGGATTTTTTTTTGATAATGCCTGACTTGAAAGCCGGCAAATTAATATATGTGTAACTAATTACTCCTACAGAATCAGGGATTATTTCACTCACCTCTCGTTCAACCTCAATAGGTTACTCATTATTAAATGGATTAACAAACAACCTTTAATGAAAGCATCACATACAGCCTATAAGTCGCAATGATTTAGAATAATTGAGTCTGTAAGTCTTGCCTCCTGAGATATTGTTGGTCTGTTGTTTTTTGAAAAGCCTTATCTAAAATGTCCAAATTAGCTTGCTTTACTTAAAGTAAATAAAGTCATTGAAGATATTTTCCTGTTTAAGAGAAACTCTGGTGGAGAATTTCTATGGAAAGGAGAACTTGGTTTCGCTTAATCCATTCAAGAAGTGCTTACTGAGTGCCTACTTGGTGTTCCGTGCTGCTTCGGGGCTATAAACCACAGACATAGCCCATCGATCTAGGGCTGATGACAGAGAAGAGAAAAGAAACGGGGTCTCGGGTCATAGTGTAGAGGGGAGCAGGCTCAAGGAGAGGTCAAGGAAGATCTTCCTAGGGAAACTATGTTTAAGCCCAGACTTCAGTCTGGAATAGAGGACAGAAAATGGGGCACAGCGCGAAACATGGGTGGAGGTCAGACATGAAAAGGGGGTTTTGTGGGGGGGAGGGAGAGAGGCAGGAGAGGACCTGGAAACTTGAAAGCAGTTTGGACTTTATCCCCAGGGTAGTGGATGACCGTGGAAAGCTTTGAAACACAGGAGTGACGGGATCGGGGTTTTCCGAAGGTCATTCTGGCTGTGGTGGAGGAAGGATGTGAAGGAGCAAAGGAGAGGTTTGGGGGCGAGCAGGGATGCTGTTGGGTGGGTCCAGGTGGGACTGGACGGTGGCTGAGAACTGGCGGCAGGTGTGAGGACAAAGCAGATATGTGGGAGAGCTTGAGCCGGCAAGATAGGGGTGGGGAGTGCAGGGTCCTACCAGGGAGTGTATAACGAACACCCAAAGGTTTACGTTCTTCATTTTGCTTTCTTGCTTCAGCGCACTCCTGTCTGTCTTGTCTCCTTCATGCCACTGAACCACACTGGCCGATGTCAACAGTTTGCCCTCTCCAGAAACACGGCCCCGTCTGCATCTGGTTGGTGGTGCAGAAGTAACAGGCACAGATAACTCCCTTCTCCAAATACTATCCTTTCTCTGCATCCGACGCAACCCTGTCCTGGTTCTCCGCCTACCTCCTCAGCTCCTCCTTCTCAGAAGTCTCCCCCTGAGATGTCCCTCTATCAACAGTCTAGATCATGCAGGTCCTCGGGACCTAGGCTTGGACCCTCTCCTGCTCCAACTCTCTTCCTGGGGGAATCTCACCCATCCCACATCTTAAAACCATCTAGATGCTGAGAACTCCCACATGTGTATCCAGTCCTGTGTCTCCTGTAATCGAACTGACCTAACTCTCCCTTGGTGGCCTTACCATTAGGTTTCCCTGTGGACATCTCCACATCTGCATGAGTACCCCAAATGTGGCGCTTCTGTAGTCTTCTACCCTCAGGAAATGGGGCCATTAGCTCCGATTCTGTGCTGCCCCACCCCCATCCAACTGTAAGGCAAATCCTGTCATCAGGTCCGCTCTAAAAGCATACTTCAAATCTACCCACTTCTGACTCCATGTCTCCCACCTAGTCCAGGTCTGCACCAGCCCTCACTCAGACCTCTGCAACAGCCTTGAACAAACCTGACTACATCTATCCTCGCTCCATCACAGTCCGTGCTCCAAACATCCACAAAGCTTTTTTCTTGTTTAATTTTGCGAAATCACTTTATCATTTTAAAAAAGCCACAGATTGCAAAGCTCCCCTTATTTTTTGCTATAATTTGTGTCCTTAGGGTGCAAATGAAATGGAAAAACCTTACTGAACTTCTAGATGCAAGGTTCAGTGCCAAGGTTGGGGGGTGGTAGGGACAAGGTGACCAAGGGGAGGAGACCACCAAGGAGCCAAGAACCCACGGAGCGGACATGACAGGCATAGAGATGCTTTAACATGAGGGGGAAGGTGACGTGCTGGGAGACAGGTGTGGATGAGCTCTCTCAGAATTCAGAAGAGGAAGCTCTTATGGTCACTGGCTGAGATGGGGCTGTTCCATGGAAGACATGGTTTGGGCAGATGCTTGAAGGATTTGAACATGTTGAGATGGGAGGAAAGAGCATTTTTAGGAGACGGAACAAGAAGGAAAGGCCTAGGGGAGGAAAAGTGGCTCCATTCGGTCGATCCACAGGAAAGGGAGAGAGGCAGTTGGGAGACAAGGCTGGAAGGTGGCATGAGATCCCAGAATGCCTTGAATTATATCCACGCTACAGACTCTAACCTTCATCCTCTAGGGTACAGGCCGTGGAAGCCTATGAAGGCGTTTGAGCAGGAAAATCACACGGACAGAGCTTAATATGATGAGAATATCTGACAGTTTTGCCTATAATGACTTAGAAAGTACAGTTCCCACCCTGGAATTTCCTTCTGCTTCTCCAAAGTGACTCATTTGCCATCACAAAGTTTTCTAGTACTCCTCTCTTTGAGAAGTAGTCCTTAATTTTCCCTCTCCCTGAGTGTGGGCTGAACTTAGCTATTCCCTTCTAATGAGTGCAGTGGGGCAGGGGAGCTGTGAGGCTTCTCAGACTAGGTTCGTCTTAGCCATAATGACTCTTGCATTACTTGCTTTGGAGGAAGACAGATGCCAGGTCATGGGCAACCCTCTGGAGAGATCCAGATGGTGAGGAACGGAGGCCTCCTACAAGAGCCAAAGAAGTAAACTTGGAAGTGGATCTTGACCCCCAGTCCGGTCCCAGGTGACAACTTGACCGCAACCTCACGAGAGAAAACTTGCATCAGAAACATGGCGCTAAATTGCTTCTAAATTTCTGCCCTACAGAAACTATGAGATAATAAATATGTGTTGTGTTAAGCCAACAAATTTGAGGCCATTTCTTATAAGCAATACTTAACTAATACAGGTATCAAGAGTGTTTTTTAAAAATATCAAATCAGGGGCACCTGGGTGGCTCAGTCGGTTAATTGTCTGCCTTCAGCTCAGGTCAGGGTCCCAGGGTCCTGGGTTCGAGTCCTGCATCGGGCTCCCTGCTCAGCGGGAAGTCTGCGTCTCCCTCCCCCTCTGTTCCATCTCCCAACTCATGCTTGCTCTCTTGCTCTATCTCAAATAAATAAAATCTTTGTTTAAAAAAAAAAGTGGACAAAACTGTCAAAAATGCCATTATAACCCACTGGAAGTTGGTCAAAGGCATACAACAAACTGAGAAGGTTTATTAATAAAATCACTAAACTTCAGTTAAGAACAGTGTGAAATCGGTGACATTTTTGCCTGTGGATATTCCTCTATTTTTTTTTTTTTTTTTAGGATTTTATTTTTAAGTCATCTCTGCACCCAACGTGGGGCTCAAACTCACCACTCACAACTCACAACTCAAACTCACAACCCTGAGATCAAGAGTCATGCACTCCTGAGATCAAGAGTCAGCCGGGTGCCCCAGGATGCTCTTATTCCAGAAAGCTACAAGGGAAAGACCAAAAGTGACGAAGACAAGAAAGGAACAGAGAAAATATCCAGAAACAATGACAAAAGAAGTAATAAAATGGCACTAAATACATAACTATCGATATTTACTCCGAAAATGTAATTTTTGGAGGACTACATGGACTAAACGTTCCCATCAAAAGACCTAGGGTGTCAGAATGGATTAAAAAAACCCCAAAAAACAAAAAACAAGATCCATCTATATGCTGCCTACAAGAGACTCATTTGAGACCTAAAGTCTTCCTGCAGATTGAAAGCAAGGGGATGGAGAAACATTTATGATGCAAATGGATGTCAAAAGGAAGCAACAAGGGAAGTACAATTAATGACTGACCTCTCATCAGAAGTAATGGAGGCCAAAAGCAGTGATGACATATTCAAAATGCTGAAGTAAAAGAAACTGTCAAGCAAGAATTCTATAGCTAGCAAATACAAAAAATGAAGGTGAAATAAATACATTTGCAGATAAACAAAGACTGAAAGAATTTGTTGCTAACAGACCTGCTTTCCAAGAAATACTAAAGGAAGTTCTTCAAGTTGAAATTAACACTAGACAGTAACTTGAACTCATGAGGAGATATGAAGAATACTGGAAATGGTAAATATGAAAGTCTCTATAAGCAGATTTCATCTCTTCTCTTGCTTTTTAAAAATATGTAGGACTGGGCAGAGCAATAGTTCTAACACTGTGTGATTGGGTTTATAATGGCACAAAGGATGGGGAGAAAAATGAGACATGCTTGGAGAAAGTTCCTGTATGTTACTGAAATTTAGTATTCTGAAGCAGATTGTGCTAAATTAAAAAGGATTTTGTAATCTTTAGAACAACCACGAATAAAATAACTCAAAAATAGTAAAAAAAAATTAACTGACAAATCTAAGTGATTCATGAAAACATATTTAATATAAGACAGCAAAGGAGAACAAAAGAGAGACATACGACAAATAGAAAACAAATTATAAAATGACAGTTGTAAATCTAATCATATCAGCAAAGTCCTTAAATGTGAACAGACTAAATACTTCAAAAGACAGAGATTGTCAGAATGGATGAAAAAGAAAGACCCACCATAGACTCAAAGACACAAATGAATTGAAAGCAGAGGGATAGAAAAAAATATATGCCATGCAAACAGTAACCATAAGAAAGCTGGAGTTTCTGTATTAATATCAGACAAATAAGGTCACCTGGATGGCTCAGTCAGTTGAGCATCTGCCATTGGCTCGGGTCATGATTCCAGGGTCCTGGGTTGGAGCCCCGTCTCGGGCTCCATGCTCAGGGGGGAGTCTGCTTCTCTCTCTCCCTCTGCCACTCCCTCCTGCTTGTGCTCTGTCTCTCTCTCTCTCAAATAAATAAATAAAATCTTAAAAAATATATTGGACAAATAGACTTTAAGCTTTTAAGACAGATCATCATGATAATACATGAGTTAGATATAACACGGTCAATACGTGACTTAGATATAACAATTATAAATGTATGTGCACATCATCAATCTCTCATGATTAACCCAAAGAAGTGAAGGAAAGGTTGACTTAACTGAAAGGAATAATGGACAATCCAGTAATTTTAGTTAGTGACTTCAGTGCCTCACTCTCAATAATTAACAAACAACTGGGCAAAAAAGTAAGCAAGAGTAGAATTCCAAGATGGCAGAGGCGTGATGGAAAACAATATGGTGGTCCCTTAAAAGATGAAAAACAGTATTACCATGCGATCCAGCGACTCCATTTCTGAGTATATATCCAAGAGAATGGCGAGCACTGTCTCCAAGAGATATTTGTATTCTCATGTTCCCAACAGGCAAGAGGTGGAAGTAGCCCAAAGGTCCACTGATGGATGACTGAATAGACAAAGGGTGGTGGGCACATGCAGTGGGATAGTCCAGTCTTTAAAGGGAAGGAAATCCTATCCCATGTGACGACATGGATGAACCTGTGGACATTACGGGAAGTGAAATAAGTCAGTCACAGGCAGGTCAATACTTTATGAGTCTACTTATAGGAGTTACCTAAAATAATCAAACTCAGAAAGAAAGTAGAATGCTGGTTATGAGGGCTAAGGGGAGTTGCTTTTGGTGGGTGTAGAGTTTCAGTTCTGTGAGATGATGAAGTTCTGGACGTCTGTATCTCAACAATATTTGATGAATGAATATATTTAACAACACAAAACTGGACCCTCAGAAATGGTTAAGATGGTAAATTTTCTGTGATGTGTTTTTATCACAGTTTTAAAAAATCAACAGAGATATGGAAGAATTGAACAACCCTATCGACCAGCTTGATCTGACATTTATAGAAAACTACCCAAAGGCTAAAGCACACATGTTGTTGAGGTGTCTGGGTGGCTCAGTGGGTTGAACATCCAACTCTTGGTTTTGGCTCAGGTCGTGATCTCATGGATCATAGGATCGAGCCCTGAGTGGGCCTCCGTGCTCAGTGGGGAGTCTGCTTGGGATGCTCTCTCTCCCTCTCCCTCTGCCCTCCCCCTCCCCCACACGCTCATGCTCTCTCTTTCAAAGAAAATAAATAAATCTTAAAAAAAAAAAAAAAAGAATACATATTCTTTTCAAAAGCCCATGGGATGTTCTCCAGGATCGACCATCAATTGGACCACAGAACAAGACTCAAATTTTTAAAGACTAAAATCATACGAAGAAGTACATTCTCTTGTCACAACAGAATTAAAATGGAGACCCTCAGCTGAAAGACACCGAGGAAAACCTAGAATTTTTCGAAATTAAACAAACTTCTTAAGTAATTTATGGATCAAAGAAGAAATCGCAGGAGAAGTGAAACAATAACTCTGAGGAGAATCAAGAACACATAAGAAGAGGTTCGGGATGGAACAGAGCAGCTTATGGTGACATTTATGGCCGTAAACGCCTATCTTGGAAAAAAGGGAAAGGCCTCCAATCCATCACCTAATCTCCCCCTTCAAGAAATTAGAAAAAGAACAAACTAAACCAAATTCGGCAACACGTAAGAAGGACCAGAGCCCGTGAGCAGGCGGGATTTATTCCAGGAACACAAGGTTGCTTTAGTGTCTAGAGATGAATTAATTCATCTGCGTAGGCGAATGGCACCGCCACTTCTCATCAAGGGAGATACTTAAAGTTATTGCCCCACACGTGTCCCTCTTGCCACATTTTCAACTCCTCACCGAATGCCCCTGACCTTGAATCCTTTTACTTTTCTGCATCCTCAATGCCACGAAGGGGTCGGTCCTCTCTACCCTGGACCCCAGGCCGCAACCCCCTCCTCACTTCCTCTGTCTTCCATTCCAGTGCTATGGGGCCTTTGTCCTGTAGTTGTTTGTTCCTTTTGTTTTAGTTCTTACTGTCTCTGATCTGCTAAGACATCTCAGTGGCTTCATGTGCACATGCAGGCACGCGTGCACACATGCACACCCCCACCCTAGATTGCATGGGGTTGTTTCCAGCCTTGGGACCCCTGTCAGTTCTTCAGCACGTCACCCTCTCCAGCCACAAAAGCCTTGCATTTGCTGTGTTCTCTCTGCTTGGGTTGTGATTTTCTCTTTTCCTTGGTCTAGGTAACTTTTCTCCATCCTTTAGTCCTCAACTCATCCGTCGTTTCCCTGGGGGTAGCCTTCCTTACTCCCCAGAAGAGGGCGGGTTCCCCTACTGTGTTTCCTCATGGACCAGAGGTTCTCCACCAGGGGCACCCCCCACCCTGGTGACATTTGGCAGTGTCTGGAGATATTTTTAGTTGTCACAACTGAGGGGTTGGATGGGGTTGGGTCATGGCATCTAGTCTGATAATGGGATCAAGTCTGAGTGTGCGTTTAGACACCCCACAAGGTGCAGGACAGACCCCACAGCAAAGAATGATCCGGCCCCAAGTGCCCATAGCACTGAGATGGAACGGCCCAGTAGTGGACCTCCCTTCTTCTCCGCTGCAGTGTGTGTCTCCGCGCTACTGGACACTCACGCGTGTTTCTTTGCTGTCTGTCTCAGCTTGACTGTGGGCTTCATGAAAGCTCGAGTCGTGATGGTCCTTAGTCACACAGGGTCCTCCAAGCCTGGCACAGCGTCGCATTCCTACCCTGGTCTAGATACTAGGATTCGGCCGTAGCTTTTCCCCTCTTTTTTCTAAGAGCATCTTGATTTTCCTGTGGGCAACACGTCTCTTTCATTTGTTTTTGGTGGGTCTGTCTCTTGTGGTGCCTCACCCCCCCCCCCCGACCCTCCCATCGCTTCCCCCCCCGCCCCCCGAGCCACGAGGTGGGCACATGACCGCAGCCCGCTGATGAGACCCCCTCCCGTTTTTGAAAGGGAAGTTGGAAAATTTCATAAGCGAATAGGGAATCAATATTGGAAGCAGGCCACGCTCATTCCTTTACATCTGTCTGTGGCCGCTTTGATGTACAACATCAGAGCTGAGCAGTTGCAACAGAGACCGTGTGTCCTGTGGAGCCGAAAACATTGACAGTCTGGTCATTTACAGAAAATATTTGCCAACCCCTGATCTAAAGCAATAATTCATGACTTCTCACTGCTGAGGCTGCCCTGGACCTCGCGAAGCCGGCCGCTTCACTTTGCCTTCGATTTTGTCACCTTCCCAGTAATATCCAGCAACCCCATTGGCTGCCCCCCTCACCCCCGCACACACCTTTTTGGCTTGGGTGTAGCCCGGGTAGGTCTCAGAAGTCACCTAAAGAGGCTTAACGAATGCAGCACCCCAACAGATGTGGGTTAAGGGGCTTAACATGGGAGCAGGTTGAAGGGTGCCCCCCCAGAAGATATGCCCATATCCTGATCCCCGGAATCTGTGAATGTGACCTTATTTGGAAAACGGGTCTTTGCAGTTATAACTAAGTTAAGGATCTCTAAACGAGATCATCCTGGATTATCTGGGTGAGCCTTAAATCCAATGAGTAGTGTCTTCGGAAGATACTCGGAGGGGAAGGCGCCGTGAAGACACAGGCGGGTTGTAGAGCGATTCTATGGCAGACGCGGTCAAGGACTAGCAGAGCCAGGTGTACACAGAGGAGGCAAAAACAAAAACAAAAACAACCCAAACAAACAAAAAAACCAAAACCAAAAGAAAAAAAGGATTCCTTTAAAGTCTTTAAGAGAAGGATGGGACCACCAGCAACCTGATTTGGGACTTTTGGCCTCCAGAACCACGTGAGGATACATTTCTCTTGTTTTAAATCCCCAATGTGTAATAGTTTGTTACAAAAGCACAGGAAACAACAGTCATCGCATCTCCTAAAGCTCTTGGGGTAAGACCCAGTCTCCTTCACTCTTTACAAGGCCTTTCATGGCCTGGCCACTATCGTTATCTTTCTTGTCTTTTCTTTCTTTCTTTTAACCACTTTCTTGTTTTGTTTTGTTTTGTTTTAAATGAACTAATTGTTTTAGGTTCCCAGCAAAATTGAATGGGAGGTACAGAGAGACTTTTCATATACCTCCTGCCTCTCTCTACTCCCGCACAGAGCCCCCCAGCAAGAGCCCCCGGGACAGTGGTGCATTCATTAAAATTGATGATGCTACACTGACACGTCATTATCACCCAAAGTCCACAGCTGACCTAAGGGTTGACTCTTGGTGTTCCATATTCTCTAGGTTTGAACAAATTTAAAATGACATATCGACCTTTACAGTGTGGTATAGAATCGTTCCACTGCCTGGAGGTTGTCTGTGGTCCGTCTGTCTGTCGGCCCTAACTCTGTCAACCCCATTGATCTGTTTACTGTCTCCATAGTTTCGCCTTCCCCACAATGTCATATTTTTGGAATCATACAATATGTAGCTTCTTATCCTTAGTAATATGCACGTGGTTTTTCTTTTCTTTCTTTCTT
Organism: Martes martes; assembly: GCF_963455335.1. Taxonomy (NCBI): domain Eukaryota; kingdom Metazoa; phylum Chordata; class Mammalia; order Carnivora; family Mustelidae; genus Martes; species Martes martes. Next base: position 142,944 of record NW_027666561.1, read on the forward strand.
TTTTTTTTTTAGCCTGTTGATACAACAAATCACAGTAATTGATTTTTGAATGTTAAACCAGCTTCGCCTACCTGGGATCAATCTCACTAGGTCCTGATGTATAATTCTTTTCATATTATTAGATTTAATGTGAGAATGTATATGTCGTTATATATCATTTTATATTACATATATTTTTCATTTATGTTCATGGAAGATAGAGGTCTGTAGATTTCTTTTCTTATAATGTCTTTGTCTATTTTTGGTAGGAAGGTAAAAATACTGGCCTCGTAAGCATGAGTTAGGAAATAGTCCCTCTGTTTCTCTCCTCTGAAAGGGTTGATATTGAATTGGTATCATCTTTCTTGAAAGTTTAGTAGAATTCATCAGTGAACCAATCTGGGCCTATTGCTTTCTGTTTTAGAAGATTATTAATTATTGATTCAATTTCTGTAATAGACTTAGGCCCGTTCGGTTGTCTGACCCTTCTTGTGTGGGTTTTGGCTGATTCTTTCAGGAAGGGAACCATCCATTTCTTCTACGTTATCAAATTTGCGGGCATGTTGTTGATAATATGCCCTGATTATATTTTTACTTATTTATTTACTTACTTAAGATTTTATTTTTACTCTCTACGTCCAATGTGGGACTTGAACCCACAACCTTGAGATCAAGAGTCTCATGCTCTGAGCCAGCCAGGTGCCCCCGATTATAATTTTAATATCCATGGGATCTGTAGCATGTCCTCTCTTTCTTTTTTATTTATTTTTTATTTTTTATTTTTTTTAAGATTTTATTTATTTATTTGACAGACAGATCACAAGTAGGCAGAGAGGCAGGCAGAGAGAGAAGGGAGGAAGCAGGCTCCCCGCTGAGCAGAGAGCCCGATGCGGGGCTCGATCCCAGGACGCCGGGATCACGACCTGAGCCGAAGGCAGCGGCTTTAACCCACTGAGCCACCCAGGCGCCCCTGTCCTCTCTTTCTTTTCTGATATTAGTAGTAATTTGTGTCATGTCTTTTATCCTTAGCTGGCCTGGCTAGAGGCTTATTGATTTTACTGATATTTGCAAAGAACCAGCTTTTTAAAAGATTTTATTTATTTGACAGAGAGAGAAATCACAAGTAGGCAGAGAGGCAGGCAGAGAGAGGGGGACGCAGGCTCCCCGCTGAGCAGAGAGCCGGTCTCGGGGCTTGATCCCAGGACCCCGAGATCATGACCTGAGCTGAAGGCAGACGCTTAACCCACTGAGCCACTCAGGTGCCCCAAGAACCAACTTTTGATTTTGTTGATTTTTTTCTATTGATTTCCTGATCTCAAGTTCATCGATTTCTGTGACAATCCTTATTTTATTTTTTAAAGATTTTATTGATTTATTTGACAGAGAGAGAGACAGCAAGAGAGGGAACACAAGCAGGGGTGGAGTGGGAGAGGGAGAAGCAGGCTTCCCACCGAGGAGGACCCCAAGATCATGACCCAAACTGAAGGCAGATGCTTAACTGACTGAGCCACCCGGGCACCCTGAAAAGTTGTATTTTCATTTAGCTCAAAATATTTTAAAATTTCTCTTGTGATTTCTTCTTTGACTCACACGTTATTTATAAGTGTGTTATCTAATCTCCATATATTTAGAGTTTTCCGTTGTCTTTGTTAGTAATTTCTGCTTTAATTCCATTGTGCTCTGACAGAAGACACTGTATGGTTTTCTCTTTTATATCCTGCTTTATGGCCCAGAATGTGGTCTCTTTCGGAAAATATTCCGTGTGAGCTTGAGATGAAGCTGCTCTAGTTGGACAAAGTATTCTACAGATGTCAATTATACGCAGGGGATCGATGGGTATGTTAATTTCACCATATCCTTACTGATTTGTCACCTGCTGAATCTACCCATCTGTGAGGAATGGGTTCTGAAGCCTCCAGCTTGGACAGTGGGTTCATTTGTTTCTTCTTGCTGTTCTATCAGTGTTTGTCTCCAGCACTTGGACATCCTGTTGTTAGGTGCATGCACTTTGAAGATTGTTACAACTTCTTGGAGAACTGACCCTTTTCTCATTAATGGGATGGCCATCTTTATCCCTGATCATTTTCTTTGCTCTGAAGTCTGCTCTGTCTGAAATCAATATAGCTATTCCTGGTCCCCCCCCCCCCCAATTCAGTGTTAGTATTGCTTATCTTTCTCTATCCATTTACTTTTAATCTATGTGTGTCTTTAAGTTTAAAATGGGTTTCTTGTAGACACCTTATGGATGAGTCTCTCTCTCTTTTTTTTATCCCTACTGACAATTTCTGTCTTTTTGGTGTCCATAGGCCATTTCCATTTAAAGTGATCTTTGACATTACTGGATTAATACCTGTCATATTTGTTCCAGTTTTCTATTTGTTGCCTTTATTCTTTGTTCCTACTTTTCATCTTCTGTTCTTTCTACCCTTTGTCAATTGAGTTGAGCTTCTCTCCTGTCTTAGCATATGCACTATTTTTTTTTAACTTTTTTTTAGTGGTTTCCCTAGAGTTTGTCATACATTTACCACGAATCCAAGTCCACTTTCAAATAACACTCTACTGCTTTGTGGGTATAGTTATGGTTCTTATAATAAGAAACTATTCCTTCTCCCTCCGTCCCATCCCTTGTGTCATTGCTGTCATCACTTCCGTGATATACAAGCACCATATATCAACGCATTATTGAATACGTTGTTGACCTTATTTTGAACAAACTCCTATCTGTTAGATCAGTTAAGAATAAAGAAAAAAAGTTTGGCTTTTACCTTCACTTACGTAGTCTCCAGTGCTCATCTTTTTTATATACAGATCTGAGTTTCCAAACTATATTATTTTCTTTCTCTCTAAAGAACATTTTTTTTTGAAGATTTTTAAATTTTTATTTTTAAGTAATCTCTACACCCAGCATGGGGCTCGACCTCACAACCCTGAGATCAAGAGGCACATGTCCCACCAACTGAGCCAGCCGGGAGCCCCTTCTCTAAAGAACTTTCAACATTTCTTGTAAGGCAGGTCTACTGGCAACAAATCCCCTCAGTGTTTGTTTTTTTGAGAAAGTCTTCATTTCTCTTTCACCTTTAAAGGATAATTGGTCAGGATACAGAATTCTAGATTGGTGGGGTGTTTTCTTTAAGCACTTTAAATATTTCATCCCACTCTCTTCTTGCTTGCACGGTTTCTGAGGAGATGCTGGATAGAAATCTTAAATTTGCTTTTCTGTAGATAAGGTGGTTTATTCCTCTGGTTTCTTTCAACATTTTTTCTTTATCTTTGATTTTCTGAAGTTTGAATATGATATACCTAGGTGTGTTTTGTTTTGTTTTGTTTTGGGTTTGTCTGTTTGTTTGTTTGTTTTACATTAATCCTGTGTGGCGTTCTGCGAGCTTCCTGGACCTGTGGGTTGGTATCTCTGTCACTTTAATGGGGGGAAATTCTCCATCATTGTTGTTCAGAAATGTCTTCCCCTTCCTCCCTTGTCCTTCTGCTCTTCCCACTATGGGTAGGTTACGTTTGTGGTTGTCCCAGTGTTCGTGAATATTCTGTTTCATTTTCTTCCCAGGGTGTTCTTTTCTCTTTGCTTATTTTAGTTCGGGAAGTTTCTGTTGTCTATCTCCAAGCTCCGAGAATCTTTTTCCAGCTGTGCCCAGTGTGCTCATAAGCCCATCAAAGGCATTCTTTCTGTTATAGTTTTTGATGTCCAGCATTCCTCTTGTATTTTTTCTTCTCTCTGCATACATTATCCCCGTGTTCTTGCATGCTGTCTACTTGCCCCATTAAAACCGTTAGCATATGGGGGCACTTGGCTGGCTCAGTTGGTAGAAGCTGCCACTCTTGGTCTCAGGGTTCTGAGTTCCATATGGGCGTGGAGCCTACTTAAAAACAAAGCAAAACAAAACAAAACAACACTTCACATATCAATCTTAATTTTTAAGGTCTCCCGGTCTCATCATTCTAGCCTCCCTGTCATCTCTGAGTCTGGTTCTGCTGTTTGCTTTGTCTCTTTAAATTGTATTTTCCACCTTTTATTAGGCCTTTTAATGTTTTGTGGAGAGGTGGGCATGATGTGCGGGATAAATGCCCTGCAGTGATCGGGCCTTTTGCAATGCCGGGTACAGGTGTGGGGAAGGGCCACGCTCCGGAGCCCCGGGGGTGACTCAGGGGTCGGGTGAGGCTGCGCCCACCGGCCTGCGCTTCGCCTGTCCCTCCCCGGTGCTTCTGATTTCTCTTCCCTCCTTAGGTGGGCGGGCCGGGAAGGCTGGAGGGGCCGCAGGTGCGCCTTCCCTCCCCCCAGGTGAGTCATGCCGGGTAACAGCCCGCCCCACGCTACCCCCCACGGGAAGCAGCGCGGAACTTCTCCGATTCTCACCGCCGAGGCCCTGGTAAGCTCCTGGAGGCAAACCCCCAAAGCAGGGGTTCTCCGATCTCTGCCCCCCAGTTGTTACCCCTCAGAACTGTCAGAGCACCCCCCCCCCCAGCAATTGCCCGGCCGCAGGTCCGGTCCCCCTGCCCGGCGCTGTCCCCGTGAGTTGTGGCTCCTTCTCCACCTGTGGGGGCCGGTGATTGCGGGGGGAGGGGGCGGGGCTGCGGGGCGGCCTGGTTCCCGTCTGAGGTCGTGGGGCGCTCCGAGCCGTGGAGAGCGATGAGGGGGGACAGCACAAAAGGAAGGGTCCTTCAGGCTGGCTCGGAGACAAAGGCCGGGGAGGCTTCCCAGGGGGGTGTGGCGGGACGGGAGCCCAGCTGAGCCAGGAGGGACACCGCAAGGGCGGCGCGCAGGTGCGGGGGACACACCGAGCCTCCTCGTGCCCCACGGGCTCCCTGGCGTGCTGCGTCTCCGCCCCGGGGCGCCGCGTCTGGCGTTGTGAGGAGGGAAGGAGTCGGTGCGAGGTCCGCCTTGGCGCACACTGGCTCGGTCCGGTCCCGCCGGCCTTCCTGGTCCCCCTTCGCTAAGCCCTCCTGTCCCCGCGTCCCTGCAAGGCGCCGCCTCAAGCACGTGGGCTGTCCGCGGCCGGAGCGCAGCCCTGCCCTGTCGCCGTCTCACTTCTCCGAAGGACCGGAGAGGACGCGTGGATTTCTCGGTTTGTTCGCCTTTCTGTGCAGTGTTTCGCTTTGCTTACTTGTGAGGGTGAAGTGGTGACTTCTAAGGTCCTTACAAAGCAGGCCACAGAGCAAGGGTCCCATTTTCTTCGTTTAAAAATGATTTCGCCCCTTTACTTCCTTGGCCTCTATCTGCACATTTTACAGTCAGCTTGTCTCTTTCTACAGAAATCTTTCTAGGATTTTTGATTGGAATCATACTGCACTTCTAGATCGATTTTTGGTGTAATTTACATCTTCACAATGTGGAGTCTTCGGACCCATGAATACAAAATATCTCGGCATTTACCTAGGCCTTATTCAATTTCTTTCATCGGTTCTTCATCTTTTTCAGCATGCAGATTTCGCACATATTTTGTTAGATTTTAGACTATACATTTCATGATTTTTTAGTGCCCTTGTAAATGGCATTTCAGAATCTTTCATTTTCTAATAGTTCATTGCTAGTGTATAGAAATGTAATCGATTGAATTGACATTGCATACTGTGACCTTGCTGAAAGTGCTTGTTAGCTCTAGAAGCTTTTTAAAATTTTTAAAAGAAGATTTTATTTATGTATTTGACAGAGATTGCAAGTAGGCAGAGATAGGCAGAGAGGGGCGGGGGGGGGGGGAAGCAGGCTCCCCGCCGAGCAGAGAGCCCGATGCAGGGCTCCATCCCAGGACCCTGGGATCATGACCTGAGCCAAAGACAGAGGCTTAACCCACTGAGCCACCCAGGCGCCCCTCTTTTTAAATTTTTAAGTAGGCTACAGGCTCAATGTGGAGGCCAGGGCCCGGATTGAACTCACCACCCTGAGATCAACACCTGAGCTGAGATCAAGTGTCCCACCCTTAACAAACTGAGCCACCCAGGTGACCCCTAGTTCTAGAAGCTTTTAAAAAATAGACTCTTGTGTATTCTACATAGATAATCATGTCATCCGTGAATTGTTCTATTCTTGATTATCAGTCGATGCAACTTTTGTTTCTTATTCCCTTATCCCACTGGATAGGGCCTCGGGTATGATGTTGAATAGAAGTGATGAGAGTAGACAGTCTTGCTTTGTTCCTGCTGTTAGGAGAAAGCCTTCAGTTTTTCACAGTTGAGTACGATGTTAGCTGTAGGCTCTTTTGTAATTGAACTTTATCAGGGTGAGGACGTTCCTTCTCTTCCTGGTTTGTGGAAAGTTTTTATCCTGAATTGTTGAAGTTCATCAAATGCTTTTTTATTTTATTTATTTTTTTCTTCTCTTTCTTTCTTGTATTGAGATATTCATGTGGCTTTTCTCCTTTGGTCTACTGATTCCATTAATTGGTTTTTGAATATTGAAACAATTTTGTATTTGCAGGATTACCTACTTTGTCATGATAGAGTTTTCTTTTTATGTATTGCTGGATTCACCTTTCTGATATTTTGTGACCATTTTTGTATCTATGTTCGTGAGGGATAATGACCCGAAGGTTATTTTTTCTTGTAATATTTACTTCAAATATGGATATTGGATAATGGCCTAAAAATGAGTTGGAAGTAGTTTCTTTGCTTCAATTTTCTGGAAAATTTTGTGAGAATTCGTATTCTTTCTAAATGTTTGGTGGGATCCATCTCTGAAGCCATCTAGGTCTGGAGTTTTGTTTTTAAGATTTTAAACGACAAATACAATTTCCTGTTACCTCCAGGAATATCAGGACCATCCAGTTCCTCTTTGGTGAACTTAGGAAGTTTGTCTTTCAGAGGATTTGTCCGTTTCGTCAAATTTGTCAAATTTATAGGTATACTGTTGTTTAAATATGACCCGATGCTTTTAATGTTTAAGATCTAAAAGTGTAAGATCTTTCATTCTTTCTTGATATTGGTCGTCTATAGCTTCTCTCTCTCTTTTCCCCCTTAATCGAGCTAGAGGTTGATAAATTTTATTGATCTTTCTGAGGCATCAGTTTCTGGCTTGACTGATTTTTCTCTATAATTTTTCTGTTTTCGCTCACTGACTTATGCTTTTATCTTTATTTTTTCAAGTTATTATTTATGTATTTGTCAGAGACAGAGAGCACAAGCAGGGGAGCTGCAGGAAGAGGGAGATGCAGGCTCCCTGCTGAGCAGGGAGCCCAATGGAGGACTTGATGCCAGGACCCTGGGATCGTGACCTGAGCTGAAGGCAGATGCCTAATGACTGAGCCACCCAGGCGCCCCTCTGCTTTTATCTTTATTACTTGCTTCTTTCTGCTTTGGGCTTAAGCTAATCTTCCAACTTCTTTTTCTTTTTTAAGATTTTATTTATTTGATGGAGGGAGAGCACAGGCAGGAGGAGTGGCAGAGGGAGAGGGAGAAGCAGACTCCCTGCTGAGCAGGGACCCCCCCCCCCCCACCTACCAAAGCCAGGGCTTGATCCCAGGACCCCGGGATCATGACCTGGACCAAAGGCAGATGCTTAACTGACTGAGCCACACAGGCGACCCCAATTTTTTTTTTTTTTAAAGATTTTATTTATTTATTTGACAGACACAAGTAGGTAGAGAGGCAGGCAGAGAGGAGGAAGCAGGCTCCCTGAGGAGCAGAGAGCCCGATGCGGGGCTCGATCCCAGGACCCTCCTGGGATCATGACCTGAGCCGAAGGCAGAGGCCCTAACCCACTGAGCCACCCAGGTGCCCCACGACCCCAATTTTTTAAGGTAGTAGCTCAGATCACTGATTTGATACCTTCTGGTTTGTTTTGTTTTGTTTTGTTTTTAGATTTTATTTATTTATTGGAAAGAGAGGAAGAGGGGGAGAGAAAGAAAATAAACAGGAGAGGGGGGAGAAGAAGAAGCAGACTCCCCGCTGAGCAGCAAGCCCAGCATGGGACTCGATCCCGGGACCACGATCTGAGCTAGAGGCAGACACTGAAGTCACTGAGCCACCCAGGCACCCCTGATACTTTTTTTCCCCTAATATAAGTATTTAATGCTATAATTTTTTCCTCTAAGTTCTGCTTTAGCTTCATCCTACAGCTTTTGTGTTCATTTCATTTACTTCAAAATAGTTTTAATTGCCCTTGTGACTTTTCCTTGACCCGTGGGTTATTTAGAAGCGTGTTAATTTCCAAATAGTTGAGAATATTTCAGATGTCTTTTGTTCTTGGTTTTTTAGTTTAATTGCTTTGTGGTCAGAAAATATACTTTGTATGATCTAATTCTTTTAAATTTCGTGAGGCATGCTTTATTTCCCAGAATGCGGTCTAGCTTGGTCAATGTCCCATGTGTTCTTAAAAAAAAAAAAAAAAAAAGCGCATTCCTCTGTGTAGTGTTGTATCAATGCACTTGGGTGTCCTTCGTTCAGAAGCCATTTTAATTGAGTTTTCTGCGTCTTGCCACTTGAAATGTTCCCACCAGTAAGGAATTATGATTGCCCAGTCATGTGAACACAGGAGCAAGGGTTCCTGTTTGGCACCCCCTTCAGTACCTTATGATTGCAGGCAGGGGCCCTTGTTCCCCAGAGGCATTGGGGGTACCAGCCTGGCAAAACCAGTAAATATTACTGCTGTCCCCCTCCCCATGGCTTTTGTGGGTGCGTGCACAGACCCAAGCTCAAAGTGCCGATATGTACGATGTTAAATATCCCCCCACGCGCATCTCCTGCGTAACTCAAACATCTCCCTGGTTTTCCCGAATGGAGAGGATATGAAGTCGCGTCCAGTGAAAACGCAGCTCCCAGCCCGGGTCTCTGGTGAGCTCCATATGCATTTGATAATGTCTGGATATCACTCCTGCTTCGGGAACCATGTGCTAGACGATGAATGAACACACTTCCAGCCCTCCAAGGATCTGCTGGTGCAGAAAAGCCATAGAAAAGGAGCCCGCAGTGTAGCCGTTACTGCTCGTCTTCCCGGTCTACCAATAAGATGCTTTCTGTGCGCTGGTGTGTGAGCTGCCCGATGGGACAAATTTATGTGAGACGACTTTGCGAAAGGACTGGAAAGGAATAAAGGAGGACATCTGGTAGGCCTGCTGGGTCAGAAGTGCTCACCAGGCACCGTGCGGGGTTTCTCCAGTAAGGAGAAACGGGGGTTTCTGTGCTGTCCGAGAAACCACCCCATGAGCCCCGTGCTCACTCATTGACATTTTGTGCAGTGGGGAGTGTGCGCCCCGTGGGGATGTCCTAGGAATCACCAGGCACACCCCTCCCAAGTGCCCAGTGATAAGGACGATCTGCGTTTTCCTCGGAGAGACAGTACCGGTTTTGATTGGGATTTTTGGAGGCAAGGGGAGGTTTCACCGTTTCCCTCTTGGCCTGCCAACCATGGTGGGACTTAGTCCCCGCCCGCCTTAGTAAGCCAGCGAGGGGGTCTGATGCTGAGGAGACCCCTGCCCGCTGCTTACACGGGAACAGAAAAGAGCCTTAGGCTGGGCCTGATCACAAGCCCACTGATACCTGGAGCACATGACCTTCACCGCGAACGGCAGGTACTCGTAATGGTCAAGGTTCTTAGGATCCCTGTAAGGAGCGCTACCTTAGAATAAATACCCGGTAGACCAGAGATTTGGGTGTGTCTGTTCTCCCAGGGCACAGTTCTCTTTGGGGCCTGGGAGGAGGACGACCTACCGCTTGCCTTGGTGCTCACCTAGATCTCACGGTTCCCTGGCGGCTGCTTTATTCTGGTCCAGAGACTCAGAGTCGATGAAGCAACCTGGTGTTCAGAATAGGTTTAAGGCCTTGACTTTCTCGTGTCTTGATTGTGTTGATGTCCCAAAGCGAGGCCTGTTGTCCTCAGACCCGGGTCTATTTTAATTTATGAAGAAGAAAAAAGGCTCCTCCGTCACTTCAATGCCTGAGACCCTTATAGTTAATTAAACACTGCGAAAGATCTCCAGGCATCACATGGTTTTGTAAAATTGCGTAACGCCTGCCTCATTGCTTGTTAGGGTAACTAGAACCCCTAAGTAGAACCTGCTTCTGGCCGGTTAACTGCGGTCACCTGGACCAAGCTGCCTCCGGCTCCCCCCATCGCCGCTGCCGCTGATCAGAACCCGCCACCGCCCCCACTGCCCACGCTTCGGGGCTGGGAGACCAAGCCCTTAAGAGTCCAGCTTAAAAGGCTGCCATCTTCCTCACCAAATTATTCCTCAGGGCCGAGGTAAATGTAGTCTGTCCGGGCCGGATGGGAGACAAGCCGGCGGGGTGGGGTGGGGGAGGGGTCCTGGCGAGTGGGAAGCCTTGGCTGGTTCCAATTCGGCATTCCTGTCTCCTGAAGTCTCTGAATTCTTTCCTCGATCTTTTGCCAAAGTGTTTCTGGCCTCTCCATTTCATTTTGCACAGAACGTGGGTCAAAACAGCAGACCGCTCGAGCAGCCGGGTGCGCCTCCTGGAAGATGCCCTTGAATCAATGACCTCATGCCCACGGGAAAGTGACCCGCAGGCTCTTCCCTGCCCACGTTCCCGGAAGTCCATGCTCCCAAACACACCGAATGTGCGCCCGTCTGTGTTGGCACATCCTGGCTGTTCTTTGAAGCTGCCATTCTTTCCCCGCCTGGTTCTGCCCCTCACTCCCAGAGCACGTTGAGTTTGGGTTCTGGTTCCCAGCCCAGCAAGCCTTGGAGGGAGGAGGGCAGGAGAGAAAGGGTTCTCTTTCCCAGGAGGGGCAGGGTCTTCCCTTAGGGAGGGAGGCACCGCAGGCCTGGGGAATCTCGGGCCGTCTCTGGGTGTCTTTATTCCACTTCCAGCCTGTCCGATCTCTTTTCTTTCCTCCATTCCTGCAACCTCCAGGCAAGAGTACGAAAGAGTCAGCCGGTGGGAGGAGCCGTCTCAGACGGGCTTGGTTTTTAGGGGTGCTGGGCCTCCTGCTAACCAATTCTGAAGTCTTTGAACACAGCGGTAGAAAGGCTCTCCGATTTTATGCCCTTCCTTGAGGAAAGCGTTTTGGGATTTAACCAGCTGGGAGGATAGTTCTAAGTGAGCGACACAGACAAAAGCAACGCCTTGATTTCAGTGTTTCTGCATTTCCTCCCCTTCCTTAAATTGGCTCCCGGATAAAGTTAAGGGGAAAAGGTGAGGTGTATGTACGGTCTGGTACCTTTTCTTTTTGAGACCTACTTCTCACACCCTATAATTTACCCTTTGAAAGCATACAATTCTGCGGGTTTTAGTGTACTCATAAGATTGTACCATCATCGCCACACTTTAGTTTCGGAGCATTTTCATCATCTCCAAAAGCAGCCGTGTTCCCATTAGCAGTCACTCCCCATTCCCTTCCACTGGCCCCCGACAACCACTAATTTACTTTCTGTCCCTGTGGATTTACCTGTTCTGGGCCCTTCATCTAAATGCCATCACACAATATGTGGCCTTTTGTAACTGATTTTTTTTTTTTTCACTTCGCCTTCACTGTGAAAATGTGTTCGAGGTTCAGCCTTGTTGTGGTCCAGATCGGTCCTGCGTTCCTTTTGACAGCGAAGTACTATTCCATTACGTGGATGGGACACATTTGTGGATGAACATTCGCTTGGTTTCCACTGTTTGTCTATGAGGAATAGTGCAGCTGTGAACAGTTGAGTACAAACCTTTGTATGAACACGTTTTCATTTCTCTCAGGTATATGCTAGGGATAGAATTACCGGGTCATGTAGTAACTCTACATTTAACTTTTCGAGGAACTGCCAGACTGTTTTCTTTTTTTTTTTCTTAAGATTTTATTTATTTATTTGACAGACAGAGATCACAAGTAGGCAGAGAGGCAGGCAGAGAGAGAGGGAGAAGCAGGCTCCCCGCTGAGCAGAGAGCCCGATGTGGGGCTCGATCCCAGGACCCTGGGATCATGACCTGAGCCTAAGGCAGAGGCTTTAACCCACTGAGCCACCCAGGCGCCCCCTGCCAGACTGTTTTCTTAAGTGGCTGCCCCATTTTACTTTCCCGTGAGTGATGTGTGCAGGTCCCGGGTCCTCCATATCCTTGCCCATTTTTTATTATAGCCTTATTAGTGGGTATGACGTGGGGTATGTTATGTAAACATGAAGAGGAAAGAAGAGTGTAACTTCATGTGATTTGCTTATTACTTTTACAGAATAGCTTTGGGACATTATATGCAAAACTAGCGGGGGGGGGGGGCTCCAGGGAGTTTGGGGAATTAGGAGTGGGTGGCTGGGTTGGGAAGGAGATTTCATACTATGCGCCCTTCTCTGAGTCATTCCATTTCAGATATGTGGAAGTGTTACTGAGACAACTAACTACAGGCGTTTCAACTTTCTTTTTAAAAATTATTTCATTAAATATTTTATTTACTTATTTGAGAGAGAGAACAAGCAGGGGAAGAGGGAAAAAGAGGGAGCCCGACACGGGGCTTGATCCCGGGACTCCAAGATCATGACCTGAGCCAAAGGCAGAGGCTTAACCATCTAAGCCACCCCGGTGCCCCTAATTTGAACTTTAAAGGTATTAAAACATTTCTTGACTTACAGCAGGGCTTGACAGCTCTGACCTGTGGACAGAATATGACCAGCCCCCTGTTTTCATGTGCCCGTGAGCTCATTTGTTTTTACATTTTGAAAATGGTTGAAAACAATGAAAGGAGCCTCTTTTGTAGAACATGAAAATTATTTGAAATTCAAATGTCAGTGTCCCTAAATAAGATCTTATTGGAACACAGTCATGCTCGTTTGTGTACATAGTTTCTGTGGGTGTTTTCCTGCTTCCCTGGGGGGCGGGGACCGCGTGTGGTGCTGTCACCACCCCGCGCCCCCCAGAACATTCACGGTGCAGTGACACAGCCATAACCCAGCGGCTCTCTGAATCTGCATCCTGTGAATTCCTTAGGTTTTCTTGCTTTATTTTGTAAGTAAGCCCTCTGCCCAACCTGGGACTCAAACTCACAAGAACGCACTCTCCACCAGTGGCGTCAGCCACACGCACCCCTACTGACATCTGCCCCTCCCCCCAAAATTACCAAGAGGACAAGGTGAACTGTGAATGTCATGCTGGTAAGGCGTCACGGAGTGTGGACTGTGTTGCTCTCCAGTTACAGACCAAGACCTTGGGGTGGGGGGCGGGATGGCCCGGCAGCTGCGTCACGGGGTCCGACACGTATCGCCCGGCCAAGCGTTCCTCAAAGTCTTCCCAATGCCTGGGAAAGAGATGGGCAGGAAAACCGGAAAAATGTAAAACCCTGTCTTGTCATGGCAGAATTTCCTCCCGCACATAAAAAATAAAAGGATCTGCTACCAAAATAAGTTATAAAGTGGCTCGGTTGTTAGCCGGGGAACAGAGCTGCTTATCACTGGTGGCTTCATTAAATGGTGTTTGATTGCAACAGCTGAAAAGGGCAGCCGGGGGAAAAAAAGAACAAACAAGCTTGTTTAAGAAAATGAGCCCTGCATGGAGAATAGTTGCTGGGAGAATCAGGACCTGGGGAGTGACGGCGGCTTCAAAACAAGGTAGAGGTTCCCACCGGGTCGTTGTTGAATCGAGGAGATGATGCAAAGTTAGAAAGTGACCAAAGAATGAGCTTCTATGAATAGTCGGTGAGAATACCTTTAAGGAAGTTAAAGAGAGGGCGCCTGGATGGCTCAGTAGGTTAAGCATCCGGCTCTTGATGTCAGCTTAAGTCTTAACCACAAGGTTGTGAGTTCAAGCCCCACACTGGGCTCTACACCCAGCATGAAGCCTACTTTAAAAAAAAAGGGGGGGGGGATGATAAAAAGACTTGCAAAAACACAAATTCAGCACTACGAAGCTGGGTTACAGGTGGCAGTGGCATGCGCGGAGTAGCAATTGGCTGAGTTGGACAGACACGCGAGGCTTGCGGACCCAGAGGGTGTCGAGACCTGCGGTCATGCATGGGTGTATTTGTTTGCAGGGACGTGAAAGAAGATCTTGGAATCTGTCCTGTTTTATTGAACCAATAGCCTCAATCGTGAACTTCATTTGGTCTTGTAGAGAGCAAACGTAGACCAATGAAGTTCTGTCAGAAATTCAGGAGGAAGAGTCTGCCTTGGCCTCACACGGAAACTAGAAGGACCGTCCGTAGGGACGTGTTCTTGAGATGTTTTGAGCTTAGGGCCAGGCCTGACGTTTTCCCAAACTGAAAGAACCTCCTTCAGCTCCTACTGCAATACGCTGAATGACTTTGGAAATTGCATTTTGCGGTGGACTTGAAAATGTTATTTAATGAGTTCAGACTAACGTTAGCAGGCAATACGGTGCTTCTGTGCAAAACTTCTATTGTGGGAAAGTCTTTTCCACTTTGCTTATACTGTAGGAGTCTCAGGGAAGGTCAAGCAGCTCTGGGTGCTTCCCAGGCAGTCAAAAGTTGAAATAAGAAGGAAGAGCCCGTTCCCATGCAGACCTGTGGTGCCTTAATGCTTTGAGCTCACACTACACTTCAGGCAGTGTTTCTTAGAACTTGATGCGAGCTCAGAGGAAATCGAATATTTCAAAATCCACTTAACTGTGCAACAGAGAAGTTTCCACACAGTTGCCAACTGGAAGTGATTAATCTGCAATGGAATGACATGCTAAAAGACAAATACCAAGAAAAGAACCTGGCAGAATCCTGTAATCGCCTCGTACGTGATGAATTTGCTCAATTAAGATCACGGGCTTGTGGACTGATACCAGTCTTGGCAGCGCCCGTCTGTGTAGAGAGGCATTTTCAAAGGTGAAGCACACAAAATCTCATTGCAGATCAGCAGTAAGAGACGAGAGCTTCTGTGATTGGCTTTGATTCGAGCGGACACTCACTTTGACCACCAGTTTGACAAACTCGAGTCCAAGTGTTGGGCTCACCAGGGCTAGTGAAGGGTATTCTGTTCTTCTCATGAGGAGACCTATATAACAAAAAAATTATATTTATTATTATATTTTTAACTTCCTTGATTAAAAATCGGCAAAGTTTATTTCCTGTCTTGCTATCAAAATGCCTACATTACTGAGTTTCCCCCTTCTTTTGCAGAGTCGGCAATATTTACTATCCGGTGTTTTCTTCAAAAGCTTCCTTGTTGGGGGCATCTAGGTGGCTCAGTCTGTTAAGCGTCCGACTCTGGATTTTGGCTCAGGTTGTGATCTCAGAGTCATGAGATCGAGCCCAGCGTTGACTCTGCCCTGGATGTGGGGTCTACTCGGGAGTCTCTCTCTCCCTTTACCCCGCCCCCTCACCAAAAAAAGCCTACAAGTTAGACTGATGAACTTAAGAGGTATGCGGGACATTTTCCATGATAGACCATATATTAGGCCACAAATAAAGCCTCAAAAGATTTAAAAAGAGAGATATCATACAAAATACCTTGTCCAACCACAATGGGATAAAGTTAGAAGTCAGTAACAGAAGGAAAACTGGAAAATGCACAGATTTGTGCAAATTAAACAATACTCTTCACCAGTGGGTGAAAGAAGAAATCCAATAGGAAATTAAAAATATTTAGAGATAAGTGAAAACAGAAACACAACAGACCCAAGCGTATGGGGTTGCAGTTGAAAGCAGTGCTAATGAGGAAATTTATAGCTATAAACACAGTAAAAAACGAGAAAGATCTCAAATCAGCAACCTAAATTTACAGCTTGAGGAACTAAAAAGGAGAGAACACTAAACCCCAGGCTTGGCAGAAAGGAAATAAAGATTAGAGCAGGGGCGCATGCCTGGGTGGCTCGGGTCCTGGGATCGAGCCCTGAGTGGGGCTCCCTGCTCAGCGGGGAGTCTGCTTCTCCCTCTCCCTCTGCCTCTCCTCCCCGCCTGTGCTCTCTCTAAAGTAGATCAATAAAGTCTTTTTAAAAAACAAAAATTAAAAGCTTAAGGCAGAGATAAAATAGAGAAGGGGAAAACAGTAGAGAAAATTAATGAAACCAGAAGTTGATCCTTTGAAAATCACAAAACTGGCAAACGTTGAGCCATGTGAACTAAGAAGAGAGAAGACTCAAATTACTAAAATCGGAAATGAAAGTGGGGCCGTTTCTACCGATTCTAAAGGTACAAAAGGATTATAAGAGATGACGGTGAAAAACCAGACGCCAACCAATTGGATCAGCCAGATGAAGTGGACACACTCCTGGAAAGGTCAAACCTAACGAGACGAAATCATGGGGTAGAAGATCTGGATGGACACAATCGGTAAAGAGACTGAGTCAGGAATCACTAATCTCCCCAGAAAGAAAAGGCCTGGACCCAGCGGCTTCTTCGCTGCATTCTACCAAATATTCAACGGAGAACCAATACCAGTCCTTTTCAGGTGTTTCCAAAGGATTGAACAGGAGAAAACACTTCCTAACTAGTTTTCTTTCATTCATTTCTTCTGCACCAGGCAGTGTTTTTTATCTTTTATCTTTTAGAAGATTTATTTTAGAGCGAGGGAGAGAACGAGCGCAAGCAGGGCGAGAGGCAGAGAAGCAGACTCCCCGCTGAGTACAGAGCCGGATGCGGGGCCTGAAACCATGACCCCGAGGTCATGACCTGAGCCAAAATCAAGAGTTGGACTTTCAACCGATGGAGACATCCAGGTGCCCCAAAAAGTGTTTTTTATTAAAGCACAGGGACAGGACCTGTGGGCAGAAAGAGCTGCACTGGGACTGGGAGGAGTGATTGGTTTTTCTGAGTCTACCATGACTCTGATACCAAAGCCCGGTAAAGATGCTACAGTCGAATGAAGCTACACACCGACGTAACACACCACAGCAACAGAACGGAGGGAGGGAAACCCCACATGATTATCGCAACTGATGCAGAAAAAGCATTGGAAAATTCAACACCCTTTCATGATAAAAACACTCAACACACTAGGACGGAAACTACCTCCCCTAAAAGCCATCTGTGAAGACCTCAGGGAACATCATAGTCAAGGATGAAAAATTGAAAATTTTCCTCTTAAGCAGGCCTGGGGGACGCAGTCGGTTAAGTGTCTGCCTTCGGCTCAGGTCATGGTCCCAGGGTCCTGGGATCGAGTCCTTCATGGGGCTCCCTGCTCAGCGGGGAGTCTGCTTTTCCCTCCCCCTGCTGCTCCCCCTGCTTGTGCTCTCTCTTTCTGACAAATACATAAATAAAATCTAAAAAAAAAGTAAGAAATGAAATTTCCTCTAAGATCAGGAAGAAGGGAAGGATGGATGCCACTCTCCGCACTTCTGTTCAACACTGTACCGTAAATTCTAGCCAGAGTAATCAGGCAAGAAAAAGAAAAGGCATCCAAATTGGAAAGGAAAAAGTATAATTGTCTCTGTTGCCAGATGATGTGATCTCCTACATAGAAACCACCGAAGATCTCACACACACACATACACACACACACACACACACAGTTAGAATGTTAGAACTATTGATTAAATTCAGCAAAGTAGCAGGACACAAAGTCAACATACAAAAGCGAACTGCATTTATATACACAGACAATGGGCAACTGCAAAGGAAATTACAAAAGCAATTTCATTTATAATGGCATAAAAAAGAATAAAAAAACTTAGAATGTAATCAAGAAGGTGAGAGATGCGTAGTGAAAATTACAGAGCATTGCTGAAAAGGAATTAAAGGAGACACCCGTGCGTGGAAACAAATCCCACTGTCACAGAAGACATAATATTGCTAAAATGTCCGCACTACCCAAAGCCATTGGCAGATTCAGTGTAATCCCTACCAAAATCACATTTAAAAATCCCGTGTTTTACAGAATAGGAAAGCCCCATCCTAAAATTCATATGGGATCCCAAGAACCCCAAATAACCAAAACAATTCTGAAAAAGAACCAAACAACAACTCAAGGACTTAAATGTCTTGATTTCAAGCCACACTACAAAGCTCCAGCAGTCACAACACTGTCATACCAATGTAAGGACAGAC
This sequence comes from Martes martes, assembly GCF_963455335.1. Classification (NCBI taxonomy): domain Eukaryota; kingdom Metazoa; phylum Chordata; class Mammalia; order Carnivora; family Mustelidae; genus Martes; species Martes martes. The sequence continues at coordinate 160,777 of NW_027666561.1, forward strand.
AGACAGACCAATGGAACAGAATAAAGAGGCATGGAATAAACCCTTGCATGTGTGGTCCAGTGATGTTTGACAAGAGGCGCTAAGGCCGTTTGGTTGGGAAAGTGTAGTCTTTTCAATAAATGATGCTAGGAAAACTATGTAGCCACATGCAAAAGAATGAGGTTAGATCCTTACCGAACACTATCTACAAAAATTAACCCCAAGTGGACGAAAGATCTACCTGTAACACTTAGAACTATAAAAACCTTAGAAGAAAACAGGGCAAGAACTTCACAACATTGAATCTGGCGGTGATTTTTTGGGATATGACCCCAAAAGCACAGGCAACAAAAGAAAAAAACCCAGAAAAATTAGATTCCCTGAAAATGTAATGATTTTGTTAATCAAGACAATATCAACAGAGAAAAAAGGTAACCTCCAGAATGGGAGAAAATATTTGAATATCAGTAGGGGATGAATATCTAGAACATTTAGAGAGCTCCTAAAAATGACAAATCAAACAACCCCTTTTTAAAATGGATAAAAGACTTTACTAGATGTTTCTCCAAAAAAGATACACAAATGGCCAATAAGCCTATGAAGGGTGCTCTGTGTCACTAATCATTAGGAAAAGCAAATCAAAACTACCATGAGATAGCACCTCACGCCCATCAGGATGGCAACTATGAAAAGAAAGAAGAAGAATTAGTGTTGGCAAAGGTGTGGAGAACTTGGAACCCTCCTGCGCTATTGGTGGGAAGGCACAGCGCTCCAGCCACTGTGGAAAATAGTATGGCGGTTCCTCAAACAATTAAAAATAAAACTACCAAATGATCTATAATTCCATTTCTGGATACATGTTCACAGAATTGAAAGCAGGATCCTGAAAGATATTTCTACACCCCATTTGTACCTAAAGTATTCATAGCAGCTAAAACCTGGAGGCAACCCAAGTGTCCCTCAATGGAAATGATATACACATACAACGGAATATTAGCCTGAAAAAGGAAATTCTGACCCAGGCTACAACATGGATAAGCCTGAAGGGTATTATGCTAAGTGAACCAAGATAGTTGCAAAAAGACAAATACTATATGGTTTCACTTATATGAGTCAGTGTAGACAAAACTCAGAGTTGGACAGTAGAATGGTGGGTGCCAGGGGCCAGGGAGAAAGGCAAATGGAGAGTTATGGTTTAAAGAGCATAGAGTTTTTTAAAAAGAGTTTATTTGAGAGAGAAGAGGGCATGAGCAGAGGGGAGAGGCAGAGGGTCATGGAGACCCCCTGCTACACAGAGGTTCCATCCCAGGGCTCCAAGATCATGACCTGAGCGGAAGGCAGATGCCTAACTGGCTGAGCCACCCGGAAGTTTTGTTTCTTACGTAAGCTCCATGCCCATGTGGAGCCCAACACAGGGCTTGAACTCATCATGACCCTGAGATCAAGACCCTGAGATCAGGACCTGAGCTGAGATCAAGAGTCAGTTGCTTAATGGATGGAACCCCCCAGGCACCCTTAGAGTTTCGGTTTCCGAAGATAGGAAGAATTATGGGGACGGGTGGCGGTGAGGGTTGTGCCGCATTGTGAGTGTATTTAATACCCCCAAAGAGCATGCTTAAAACTAGCCGAGACAGTAGAAGAAGAGGAGGGGAGGGGGGCAGGATTTGCTTGGTGGGCCTGAAAGCTACTTGCTGTGCCTTCTATGCGTGCGGCCTCCGCTCTCCTTTCCCTGGGCTTGTCCCTCTGACATTTGGAAACATGGTCAACCCTAGAACAACAAGGCTTTGCACCGTGCAGGTCCACTTATCCATGGGGTTGTTTTGTTTTGTTTTGTTTTTCCAGTAAATGCAATAAATGTCTTCTCCCGTTCTTACAATTTTCTTAATAACATTTTCTTTTCTCAACCTGACTTTGTTGTGAGGCTATTATATGATACGTATCACATACAAAGTACGTGTGGACTCTGTTCTTAGTAAGGCTCCCAGGCAACAGGCTCTTTGTAGTTAAGCTTTGAGGGGAGTCAAAAGTTAGAGGCAGATTTTTTTTTTCCATTAAATAGGCAGATTTTTGACTGTGTTGTTTGAGGGTCAACAGTAATCACCCTGAGTCTTCTTTCAGAATAAGGTCTTTAATTTCTTTGAAGAAGATGTTAATATGATATTAAATAGATTAGAATTAATGTTGATAATAAGAATAGGAACAGAAACCTAATTGGCCACAGATGGAAGATGTTGGAGGATGAACAAATTATTCTGAACACTAAGAAATCAAGACACTTTCTAGTCTCTATTTACCTGCCTGCCCTATACACAACACACTGTATATTTGGGTAACCAAATAGTAGATGAGAGGAGATTTCTTTTTTTTTTTATTTTATTTATTTATAATATATAATATAATATATAATTCATATATATTATATATTATATTTAATATATTGTATATAATATATATGATATATATATAATATAATGAGAGAGAGGGAGCGGAGAGAGGGAAAGTGAGCACAAGCAGGGTGAGGGGCAGAGGGAGAAGCAGGCTTCCTGCCGAGCAGGGAGCCCAGCGTGGGGCTTGATCCCAGAACCCTGAGATCATGAACTGAGCCAAAGGCAGATACTTAACTGAGCCACCCAGGTACCTGGAAGTTTCTTTTTAAAGAAACATTCCAGCTAATACATGGGAAAGGAATGTTATTATTAGTCTTTGACCATATCACAGCCGCTGATGAATAGGAATTGGACAATGTATAATGACGCGTATCCATAATTATGGTATCAGAGTCGTTTCACTGCCCTCAGAATCCCCTGCGTTCCACTTACTGGTCCCTCCCCCGGCGATGCCTGGCAACCACTGATTTTTTTTTTTTTAACTGTCTCCATAGTTCTGCCTTGTCCAGAATGCCATATAGTTGGAATCACACAATAGTAGCCTTTTGACTTAGTAACATGCATTTCTGTTTCCCTTGTCTTTTTATGGCTTGATAGCTTATTTCTTTTTAGCACCGAATAATATTTCATTGTCCGGCTGGACCACAGTTTATTTACATACTCACCCGGTGAAGAACGTCTCGGTTGCTTCCAGCACTTGTCCATTATGTGTAAAGCTGCTATGAAGATTTGTGTACGGATTTTTGGGTGGACAGAAGTTTTCGCCTCCTTTGTTAAATACCAAAGAGTGTGATGGGGGGGATCGTATAGTGAGAGTAGGTTTCATTTTGGAGGAAACAGGCAAACCGTGTTGCAGAAAGCTGAGCCATTTTGCTTTCCTGTCCCGCTGTGGGCTGCAGGGCCTTGGCGCTCCAGTCGGCACTTCCCTGACCACGGACAATGCGGAGCATCTCTCCGTGTGCTCATCTGCCATCTGCAAATCTCTGCTGAGGTGTCTGTTCAGGTCTTAGGCCCAATTTTTAGTTGTTTTTTTTTTTTCTTATTGTTGAGTTTTAAGGGTTCTTGGTATATTCTGGATAACAGTCCATTATCAGATGTGTTCTTGTGGTGTTTTGATGTGTTTTTTAAGGATTTTACTTATTTATTCATGAGAGACAGAGAGAGAGGGGCAGAGGGAGAAGCAGGCTCCCCGCAGAGCCAGGAGCCCGATGAGGGACTCAATCCCACGACCCCAAGATCATGACCCAAAGGCAGATGTGTAACCAACAGAGACACCCAGGCGCCCCCAGAAGTGTCTTTTTTTTTTTTTTAAGATTTTATTTATTTATTTGACAGAGAGAGCTCACAAGTAGGCAGAGAGGCAGGCAGAGAGAGAGGGATGGGGGAAGAAGGCTCCCTGCCGAGCAGAGAGCCTGATGTGGGGCTCGATCCCCCGATCCTGAGATCACAACCTGAGCCGAAAGCAGAGGCTTTAACCCACTGAGCCACCCAGGCGCCCCCAGATGTGTCTTTTGAAGACATTTTCTCCTGTCCTGTCTTGTCTTCTCATTCTAATGCCACTTTTAATTTTAGTCAAGTGCAGCTTATCGGTTCTTTCTTTCATGGATCATGTCTTTGGTCTTTTACCTAAAACCGCATCCCCATTTTACAGTTTCACAGTTTCTTGTTTAACGTTGAGATCTGTGATCCATTTTGAGTCCATTTTTGTGACGGGTGTAACGTCTGTGTCTAGATTCATTTTTTTCTACGTGTGGATGTCCAGTCGTTCTAGCATCGTTGGTTCAATAAACTGTCTTTACTCCTTCGTCTTGCCTTTGCTCTTCTGGCAAAGATTCTTTTTTACTATTTTGACGTCGGTCTATTTCTCAGCTTCCTCCTTGTCTCTGTGTTTGCCGCTGCCTCCCCGTCTTGATTACTGTAGCTTCATAGCAAGTCTCAAGGTCACGCAACACCAGCCCTCCAGCTTTGGTCTTCACCTTTAACACAGGCTCGGCGCTTCTGGGTCTTTCGCCCCTCCACATAAATTTCGGAATTCGTTTGTTGATACCCGTGAAATAATTGCTGAGGCTCTGATTCGGACCGCAAGGAATCGAGAGCAAGTGGGGAGAAACGGACCATCTGACAATGTTCAGTTTTTCTATTCATGAACATGGAGATCTCTGCATTGATGTCGTGCTTCTTTGATTCTGACCGTCGAGAGCTCTGTAAGTTCTCCTCACACAGACCTTGGACATATTTTGTTAGATTTATACCTAAGTATTTTATTGTGGAGTACTAATGTAAATGGTATTGCTTGTGTGCATGTGTGTGTGCGTGCGTGTGCGCACGTGTGCGTGCGTGTGTGTGTGTGCATGTGTGTGTGCGTGCATGTGTGTGTGTGTGCATGTGTGTGTGTGTGTCAGGTTCCACTTATTCATTGCTGGTATACAGGAAAAGCAATTTACTTTTGTATTTTAAAATTGTATCCTGCAGGGGCACCTGGGTGGCTCAGTCGATCAAGCATCTGCCCTCAGCTCAGGTCATGATCCCAGGGTCCTGGGATCCAGCCACACATCAGGCTCCCTGCTGAGCTAGGAAATCTACTCCTCCCTCTCCCTCTGCCTTCTGCTCTCCCTGCTTGTGCTCTCTCTCTCTCCCTTTGCCAAATAAATAAAATCTTAAAATAAAATAATAATTATATGCTACAAACTTGTTATGATTACTTATTACCTCTCAGAGGTCCCCCCCCCACCTCGCCTTTCGGATTTCCTACAGGCATGATCATATAATCTGCAAACAAAGACAATTTTATGTCTTCCTTCCCAATCTATATACATTTTATTTCCTTTCCTCATCTTACTGCATTAACTGGAAATTCCAGTACGGTGTTGAAAAGCAGTGGTGAGAGGGGCCATCCCTCCCTTGGACTCAATCTTACTGGAAAAGCTTTGAGTTTCTTGCCGTTCAGTATAAGGTCAGCGGTGGGAGGGGAGTGTTGCCGATATTCTTTTTAAAGTTGAGGAAATTCTTTCTTTTTTTTTTTTTTTAGATTTTATTTATTTGACAGATCACAAGTAGGCAGAGAGGCAGGCAGAGGGTGAGGGGGAAGCAGGCTCCCCGCTGAGCAGAGAGCCCGATGTGGGGCTCAATCCCAGGACCCCGAGATCATGACCTGAGCCGAAGGCAGAGGCTTAACCCACTGAGCCACCCAGGTGCCCCTAAGAAACAGACTCTTTAAAAAAAAAAAAAAGATTTATTTATTTATTTGACAGAGAGAGAGAGAGAGATCACATTTAAGCAGAGAGGAAGGCAGAGAGAGAGGGGGAAGCAGGCTCCCTGCTGAGCAGAGAGCCCGATGCGGGGCTCGATCCCAGGACCCTGAGATCATGACCTGAGCTGAAGGCAGAGGCTTTAACCCACTGAGCCACCCAAGTTGAGGAAATTCTCACTAAGAGTGTTTATCATGAATAGGTATTGGATTTTGACAAATGCCTCTTCTGCATCTGTTAATATAATCATGTGATTTTTCTTTTTTAGCCTATTGATGTGATGCAACACAGTAATTGATTTTCGAATGATGAGCCAACCTTTCTTGCATTCCTGGGATAAATCCCCTGGGGTCATTGTGTCTAATTCTTTTTATCCATCATTGGATTCCTATGCTATTTTTAATATTTGACCTAGAGTTTGCACTGGGCAATTACAACTAATCCAAATCTACTTTCAAATAACACTATGCTATTATACCGTGTCTAATACGAAAAGATTCCTTATTCTTTCCTCCCATACTCGTATTTCTGATGCCATTCATCTCACTCATACATAATCCTACATAAGTACATGTGTGTACATTAGCATACAGAATTGAATACATTATTGCTGTTACTATTTTGAACAAAGTATTACTGGTGAGATCTATTAAAAGTATAAAGTTAGGGGCACCTGGGTGACTCAGTGGGTTAAGCCTCTGCCTTCGGCTCAGGTCATGATCCCAGGGTCCTGGGATCGAGCCCCGCATCGGGCTCTCTGCTCAGCAGGGAGCCTGCTTCCTCTTCTCTCTGCCTACTTGTGATCTTTGTCTGTCAAATAAATAAAATCTTTAAAAAAAAAAAAGTATAAAGTTAATGGGGCGCCTGGGTGGCTCAGTTGTTAAGCATCTGCCTTTGGGTCGGGTCATGATCCCGGGGTCCTGGGATCGAGCCCCACATGGGTGGGGCTCAGTGGGGCTCAGCGGGGAGCCTGCTTCTCCCTCTCCCACTCCCTCTGCTTGTGTTCCCTCTCTCTCTGTCTTTCTCTCTGTCAAATAAAGAAATAAAATCTTTTTTTAAAAAAAAGAATATAAAGTTAAGAAAAAAAAAAGCTTTTATTTCATCTTCACTACTCCTACTCTGATGCTCTACCTTACCTCAGGTCAATCTGGTTTTTGACTACATTGTATTTCCTCTCCCTCAAGAACTTTTAACATTTCTTGCAAGGCAGATCTACGGGCAACAAATTCCCTCAATATTTGCCTGAGAAGATCTTTATTTCTCCTTCACAAGGTAGACAATTGTAGATTGGCGGGGTTTTTTCCTCTCAACAGTTTGTAAATTTTCATTTTAGTGTCTTCTTGCTTGCGTGGCTTCTGAGGAGAAGTCAAATATAATTCTCACCTTTATCCTCTATAGGTGAGGTGGGTTTTCCCCACCTCTAGCTCCTTCAAGGCAATTTTTCTCTTCATCTTTGATTTTCTGTAGTTTGAAACGAGATGCCTGAGTGTAGTTTTGTTTTGTTTTGTTTGCTTGGTGTTTATCCTGCTCCGCGTTCTCAATGCTTCCCGAATGTGTGGTTTTCCGTCTGACATTAATCTGGCAAAATTCTCAGTCATTATTGGTTCAGGTGTTTTTTCTGGTTCTTCCCCTCTTCTCCGTCTGGAATTCCCATCACACATGGGTCACACTTTTAGTTCTCTTTGTTTTTCCATGTTTGAGGATTCTGTGGAGATGTCCTCGAGCACAGAGCCTCTGTCCTCAGTCAGGCCCAGTCAGTCAGTTAGGAAACCCATCAAAGTCATCCTTTGTTGCCTGAGCCCTGGCATTTCTTTCGGTTCTTCCTTAGGATTTCCATCTCTCTGTCACACTGCACACCTGTTCTTGATCTGTTAGCGCCCGTAGCACAGACGTGAGTCGGAGGCATCGTGGGTCAGGGTCCAGACCCCTACAATAAAGCGAATATTGCAGTAACACGAGTGAAATGAATTCTTTGGCTTCCCAGCACATATAAAAGATGTTTATACTACATTGTATTCTATTCAGTGTGCAATAGCATTATGTCTAAGAAAAAAACAACTCACGTACCTTAATTTAAACTACTTCATGCTAAAAATGCTAATCATACTGTGAACTTTCAGCGAGTTGTGATCGTAGATAATCATAGCAAATATAATAATAATGAAAAAGCTCAGAATATTGCAAGAGTTACCAACAAGGAACACAGAGACCTAAAGAGAGCAAACGTTGTTGGAAAAATGGTGCTGACAATGGTGCTTGCTCAATGAAGGATGGCCATAAAATTTCAATGTGTGGGGGGAAAAAAAAACAAAACGCAGTATCTGAAAAGTTTAAGAAAACAAGGTATACCTGAATATTTTCATAAAATTTTCAATTATAAATTTCCAGTCTGATAGTTGCTACATCCCTGACGTGTTGGGTTCTGATGCTCTGTCTCTTCCAATGGTGTGGTTGGTTTGGTTGTCTTTTTTCTCTTGAGAGCCACACACGATGTCCTGGGTGCAGGGAATGCTGTAAATCATGCTTTGGTAATATGGTGGTGAGGGTTAGAGTTGGTGGGGGCGCGTTCTGCGGCCCGTCATTGTCTCTGGTCTTTCAGCGAGCTTATGTCTCTGGACTGTGATCTACGGGTTTTTTCTCCCACGTGGGGGGGCAGAATGGCTATAATGGGCTACCTTGGGGTATTTGCCTTCCCCAGGTCAGTTGACTCTGGGGATCTACTCTCCTCTAGGGCAGGACTTGTCCAGAACAGGTTGATCTGGGGTGTTTAGAAATGAGGGGATTTTTCTCAGATATTTATTAAGGGAAACTGGCTGAGCTCCTGCCGTTAAATCTTACCATACTGGGGGGCCCTCTCCAGGACTGGGTTTTTACCGGGGGGGGGGCGTTGTCAGGCTCAGGTCAGGATTTCCTCCCCAAGCTGGTTCCACCTGTGGTGGTTCTCCCGTGTCCCCTGCATCCGCTTGCCCGTCTCTCCAGCCTGAGGGCAGCACTTGGCCCCAAGTCCTGTCTCTTCGAGACCCAAGAAGAGTTCTTGAGTTGTCAGACTGTTCAGCTCTCTCCTGGGCGTTAGGATGGAATGGCGATTTCCGAGTTCCTTGTATATGGTGCACCAGGAAACTAGTCCAAACGATGCTCTTTTTCAGATAAATTCCTAGAAGTGGATATGCTGACTTGTGCAACCCGTGATGATTTCCCTCCTTCTCCAGCTTCGCCTTCGAGGTCCATCATGAAAGCATTCCCTTGCTGGAGCCCTAATTCCATTGCCCCGTCGTCCTTTCAGTGCATACGGTCCTAACCCTGGGTGTTGCTTCCTGTGTGCCTACACCTGTGTGCCTACGGCTTGTAGAGAAAGAAAAGCACCCAACAGGTTAACCTGTTTCCTAGAAATTCCTAATCACCAACATCAGCCAAATGGTTTGTCCTTACCTCCTGCTTCTTCCTTCTGGTCAACGCATTCTCCCGCTCTCTGCAAAGATGTTTCGGACTTTCTATCTCTCTCACCAAATCTCTGACTTCCCCTCACTCCAGCCAGTGACCTTCCACTGCCGAGAGACCATGGCGGCCCTCACGTCGCGGCCTCGGGCGCCTCTGCCCCAGCCTCCCCCCTCTGCGCACAGGGCTGGCGTCCCACTGGCGCTCGCGGCCCTCTCCACTTTGCCTCTCGGGAGCGTCACGTGAAGGATCCATCCTCCTTCGTCGGCAGATTCAGTGTCTCCTTCTCTAAGTAATATTTCCCCCTTCATCATTTAAACATACTCAGCTGCATCTGGAGAATTCGCCCAGTGAAACGAAAACCATCTTTCCTTGACCTCCCCTCCTTTGGTCACCACCCCAGCTTTCTCCTCTGCTGGACAGACCACCGGTCCCAGTTACTATGACTGCATACGAATTACTCCCCCAGCCCGGGTGACATTTACTATTCTAGTGGTTTCTTTAGCTCAGGAATTCAGAAATTCAGACAGAACACAGTGGGGATGACTTATTTCTACCCTGTAGCCCCTGAGTTTCTGCTGGTCGTCGCCTGGGCTGGCGTTCCTCAAGCCTTGTTTACTCACACGGCGGTGGACAGTCGGCTATCTGCCGGGGACCTTGGGGACCTCTCCACACGGTCTCTTCATGGACCACTTGGGGCTTCTGGAGTCCAAGGATGCAAGTATTCCAGAAAAGAACCAGAGTCCAAGTCCTGAAGTCCGCAGGACAGGGGTGCCCGGGGCTGGAGAGAGAGGGCGGATGGGGGAGTCTGTGTTTCCTGGGGACACAGCTTTGGTTCCGCGGGTGGACGAGAGCTCTGGAGATGGGTTGCACGCGTGTGAATGTACTTAACACTACCGAACTGCACCGTGGAAAGCCGTCAAAAGGACAAGTTTCATGTTACGTGTATCTGACCACAACTTGAGAGAGAGAACACGAGAGAAGCTGTGTCCCTTCACGGCCCAGACTCACCAACCCCACAGCACCGCACCCTCCGTTGATCAGAGAGGTCCCAGGTGCACCCAGGTTCAGGGGTTTGGGGATGGGCTCCCCCTCCTGATGAGGAAAAGAAGGTTCTGGAAGAGCACGGGGAATGGGAGATGTTACAGGCCGCCCCACTCTCCATGCCCTCGGCCCCCACAAATCTCTTTTCCCTCCAGGCTGGCTTCGGCTGTGCAGCTGGTCATGGGAACGTGATTTCCACGTCGATAAATCAACTAGACTGTTTTATTGTGATGTACGGAAACGTTCAACCGTCTTCAAAAGTAGAGTAGCGGAAAGAGCCGCCCGGCATCACCCAACTTCAGCGAGTGCCGGGATCCGCAAAGCCGGTCTCCTTGCTTTCCGCCACCCTCGGCCCAGTGATCCTGTTGAAAAGCTCTCTTGACCCCCCGGCAGCACTGGACGGAGCGGCCTCTCCGTCGGCCTGAAACGTTGGCTTCTCGTGGCTTCCCGGGCACAGACAGCCTCGGGTCCCTTGTCCTTGTAGCCTTTCTGTGTCATCCCTTTCTGTATTGTCGTCTCTCTGAAAGCGCCCCTTGGGGAAGGACCTCTGTGCATGGCCTGGGCCTTCTTCTCGGTCACCTGTCCCCGCCATGCCCTCAGTGTCCATCACCACCCACGCGCAGGTGCCTCCTGGGGCAGAGACCGGCCCCCTCCATGCCGACATCCACCTGTTCCTTCTGAGGACCCCCGGCTTCTAGCCGGCCATCAGGCGGCCCAGGCAAAGGCCATCGTCCCCAGCCTCTCTTGCAGCGAGGAGCGCCGTTCGACAAAGTGGCGGCCATCGGGAGGCGACGGGAAATGACCTGTGGGAATCAGGGTGGTGTCTTCACAGAAGGAGCGTGGCCGCTCCTTTCTCTTTGCCCCGCCCCCATGCTTGGAGGCTGTCATGGTGATGGGCCTTGGGGGCCCCTGTGGATGAGAGCCACACGCGGAAGCAGCCTGGGCTCTGGGACACCCGCTCCGGCTCCTGCATGGGGCAGAGACGAAGCTCTACCCTGCTGGGCTCCTGTCCCTCCAGCCTGCCGCAAGAAGCCAGACTTACATCCCAACTCTCCTGTTTCATCGATTCTCAGATGCAACTTTGTTTGTTTTTTGGGTTTTTGTTGTTGTTGTTTTAATTTAGTGTTAGGTTTTTTTTTTTTTTTAAGATTTTATTTTTTTTTTTAGGTTTTTTTTTTTTTAAGATTTTATTTATTTATTTGGCAGATAGAGATCACAAGTAGGCAGAGAGGCAGGCAGAGAGAGAGAGGTGGAAGCGGGCTCCCCGCAGAGCAGAGAGCCCGATGCGGGGCTCGATCCCAGGACCCTGAGATCATGACCTGAGCCGAAGGCAGAGGCTTAACTGACTGAGTCACCCAGGTGCCCCTCTTGTCCACTGGATTTTAACGTTCACCTTTCCCCATAGGATGTAGACTCCAAGTGGGGACTGGGTCTGCTTGTTCACACATTTACTCCGTCGCTGGGAGTAATGTCCAGCGTGCACTGAGCACTCCAGTAATATTTGCTGAATGAACCAATAACTCTCTCTTGTTGATACGTTGTACCAACCTGTCTTCTCAAAAGGTCAGACCAACTGACACTCCAAACGACCGTGATGTCTGACCATGCTGATTTCTCTACTGGGAATTCACAGTCTTTTAAAATGTTTATTATTCATGTTTTTCATCCGTGTAGTGCACTTCCATTGTCCTATTTTCTCAGAATTTCTCGTGTCATTTTTTCCCCAGACTTCCACCGAGGTGGCCATCCTGTGTTAATCTCTAAGAACTCTTTGGCATAAGCGAGGTACCAAATGCTTGGTCTGACATGCAGGTTGCAAAGTGCCCCCCGTCATGTGTCATTCGTCTTCTGACCTTGCTTGTAGAGATTCTGGTTGGTTGGTTTTGTTTTCGTGCTCTGGAAGTTCAGTATGCTTCGGTGTTTTTATTTATGACATTTAAGTTTAGTGTCATGGTTGGAAATGCATTTGCCAAGGCTCCAATGCTTTCGGTCACCAGTACTTTTTGCTATCTTTTGAACGGTTTCTTTTTCCCCCCTGAAGTCCTAGTCCCTACAGAATACATATTGACATCAGGAATGAGGTAGAAATCTGGCATTTCTGGGTTCTGCCTGTCGTTGTATTTTCTCTCTCTCTTACCCCAGTGGAGCAACTTCTCACTGTGGTCGGAGGTGGGGTGAGCCCATCCCCTACCCCTGCTTGACCCAGGTCTGAGCAGTCAGACGACTCCGTCTCTCTGGCCACAGCGATTGGTCCAGGGAAGGGCACGTGATATAGGTCGAGCCAATCAGAATTTTTCCCTAGGTCTTTTTTCTACCCTAAGGATAGAGGAAAGAACTGCTTTCCTTAAGCTGCTGTTGTTAAGGTCCAATGTGTGTTTGGTTATTGGGGGCTGCCCTGTGCATGCTGGGGAGAGCCGCTCGGAGAGATGGAAAGAACGACGGAGATCCGATGACATTATTTGAGCACCTAGACCCACCTGGCCCTCTTCCCACAGGACTCTTGAGTTACTGGAGCCAATATGTAGCCCCCCCCCCATAAACCAAAAAGCCTCAACTGAGTTTCTGTTATTTGCAACCAAAAGCATCCTGGATGTATGACCTTACTTTTTACAGCAACACGAATCTAGAGATCATCTGTTGCTTTGCCCAAAAGAGCATCCCGCCCTTCTCCTCCACCTCCCCCACCCCGCCCCCTCCCACGGAAAAGTTCCTCCCACTAGGAAAGTTTTTTCATCTGTTCCTGCTTTGTGATTTAAATAGAAGCTGTCATTTTACAGACCCACCTTCCCAGCCACTTTTTATTTAGTTTAAATTCAATTCAATTAACATATAGTATATTATTTAACTTAATTTAATTAACATATAGTATATTATCAATTTAATTAATTAATTAATTAATTAAATTCATTTGATTGACATATAATATATTATTAGTTTCAGAGGTAAAGTTTAGTGGTTTATCACTTGAATGCAACACCCAGTGCTCATTCCATCATGTGCCCTCCTTCATGCCCCATCCTCCAGTTATCCCACCCCCTACCCTCTTCCCTTCCAGCAACAGTGTTTATTTCCTATACTTAAGAGTCTCTTATGGTTTGCCTCCCTCTCGGTTTTCATCTTATTTTTCCTTATGATATTTATCTTTCTCAGACTGACTCATTTTGCTCAGCATAATACCCTCTAGTTCCATCCACATCATTGCAAATGGTAAGATTTCATTCTTTTTGATGGCTGCGTAATATTCCACCATATATATATATATGCACCACATATTCTTTTTTTATTTTTTAAAAAGATTTTATTCATTTATTTGACACAGAGAGAGAGCAGGAGAGCACAAGCAGGGGGAGTGTCAGAGGGAGAGAGAGAAGCAGGTTCCCCGGTGAGGAGGGAGGCTGACGTGGGGCTTGATCCCAGGACCCCGGGATCACAACCTGAGCCAAAGGCAGATGCTTAACCAACCGAGCTACCCAGGCGCCCTACACCACATCTTTTTTATTCATTCGTCTACTGATAGACATCTGGTCTCTTTCCATAGTTTGGCTATTGTGGCCATCACTGCTATGAACATCGGGGTGCAGGGTCCCCTATGAATCACTATGTTTGTATCTTTGGATAAATCCCGAGTAGTGCAAATTCTGGGTCATAGGGTTCTATTTTTAACTTTTTGAGGAACCTCCATCCCAGTCACCTTTGATTGGCCCAGGAATATTTCCAGGTTTAAGCCTAGCTTATCTTCCTTTCTTGAGATTTCCCCTCCCCCAAAGAGTTGGGAGATGAGATACAATCCATTAAAATAGTAGATAACCTTCTGGGGAAACAGGAATATATCCATATTCATATTAGTCCACATCAAAAAGATACTAAAGGATAGAAAGCAGAAATCTCTACAAGCAACTCTTGAAAATCAATAAGAAAAATATAGACACCCTAATAGAAAAAAAATATGAATAAGCAATTTACAGAAGAAGAAATCTGCACATGCAAAGAAATACTTAAACTCATTAGAGATCAGAGAACTACAATTTAGAGCAATAATTGCTATCATTTTACACCTATTTGACTGGCAAAATTTAAAAAGCTGGTTATTGTCAAGCGTCGGCAAGATGGGTGAATACATGCCCTTTCGTGACGGCTTGGAGCGTACCCTGGAGCAGCCACTCTGGAGAACGACCTGGTGCTCTTAGTGAAATCGAATACGCACCCACCTGTCCAGAAATCCCACTCCTGGGTGATGTTCGAAGCAATGGTCCAGGGGCCCGCGGGGGACACACACAGGATTGTTCATCATACCGTCGTTTGGGGGGCAGGGAGACGAAGGCAACATGAGGGTGTTTGATACTCACTGGGACGGTCCTAGTCCGACCCCTCCTATAGTCGTGTGGTAGGACTGGACTTCCCTGCCGTGGAGGGTTAGCCAGAAGCACGTGACATGCTTTGGCCATCAGATATGGGCAGAAGGTTGGTGTCTCACTGCCAGATGACAATCAAGTCAGGGCGTGCTTTGCTACATCCTTTTATCTCTGGCATAGCTCCGGCAGCATCGAGATGGGGCACGGGTCCCTGGGTGATTACAGTGAGCAAGGCCCTCTTGCCAACCTCTAGTCGACGGGGAGCATGAATGAGAAAGAAGCCTTCGTGGCTTTAAACCATTTCGGTGCGGGCCAGTCTGTGATGTGTACACTGACTGCTGCAGTGGCCACATGTAGACATCGGAAGTGGCGTCAGAGGCACACACAGAGCGTGCAGACACAGAGCGTCTGGGTGGGCGAAAACTGAACGAGATCTATATCATAATACCTCTTACGTCAATTAAAAATAAGGTGCCTCAAAAAACTCCTGCATTTTTTCCAAGAACACATACACACAAAAGGATACACCTCAAACCTACTAGAATTGCCATTGTCGGTGGGAAAGGAAATGCAGCTCAAGGGGATAAATAAATCAATGAAACTTGTGACCCTTTCCCATGGCCAGGCCGGGGGTCTGGGGATGACCATGAACTCTTTTCCTGAGGTCCAGTAAAAGGAAAAAGATCCCCCCCCCCACCAGGATCCCCTCCCTGGAAGCATCTAATCATACTGGTTGACTATTATCCTGCTAGGGAGTTTACATTTACATCATAATATATAATCTGGTATAGTATAAGTTCTCTATAATTGAGTATGTAATATATCAAATTTACCTGTATAATTACATGAAACATACAAATATATGCCATAATATAAGCATATAACACACTATTCATCTACAATAAAATTTATAATCTATAGCATAGCAACTATATATAATTTAATATATATTTCCCACGTATGTATAAGAAATAGATACAGAGTAACATACATATGTTATGAAGAATTCACTCTATCCCGCAGTAAGGCACGAATAGTATCCAAAGTCTCTTAAATTGATAAGAGTATTGAAAGCTGTCCGACAGATCCTGGCCCATCACCAGCACCCACCAGGTGTGAAGACTTCCTGTTAACCGTGGCATGTGTGTGAGTACCGACGTATGAAACGGTACCCGTGTGCAGTACGTACCCCATCAGTGCTGGCTTTTATCCTCACGGTTACACGTGTGTGAGCGGCAGGACAGTGGGGACGGGGCTGGCACTCAGAAAGGGTTAAGTTCAGGTACAACGCACACAGAAGCTCTTCTCTGGGGTTTTCCAAAGCCAGCCGACATCCACAGGATACATCCACAGGTAATGACAAGGTTTACCTTCTACTTTCGCAGGTTTTTGATTCCAGTAGTAACGATTGATTATTTTTGTCTCATTGTGCTGGAAGTGTGACCAGAGCGTCCAGAGAGAAATTTAGTAGTAGCGATGGGCACAGGCACTGCTTTCCTTGTTCCTGACTTCAAGGACGTTGAGAATCCCGCTGGCCGTTGGTCCCATGCCCGCTTGGCAGACACACACGTGATGTCAGGAAGTGTCCTTTTGTTACCGTTCAGCCCCGGGCTTAGCAAACCACCGGGAAGGGACCCAGAGGTTTCAAGTCCCCTTTGAACCCTTACGGAGCAGTGCGATGTGCCTGTCCCTGGCCCCGGGAACGTGGAGAATCACGTTGGCCGATTTTGCGGGGCTCGTGCCCTGCTTCCCACGGTCAGCCGCTCGGGCTGCGGGCTGGATGCTGTTTGCTGGGACGGACTTCTGCTCTCTGTGAAGTGTGTCAAGCACCAGGGTCAGAAGACAAAGCATCAGTATCGTTTTGGGAAGAACCAAATGAACACGAAGCCGTCCTAACGGGACACCCTGCTACGGAATGTCGCCACGTTGCGAGGCAGCTTTGACAAAACCGCGGCGGCCGGGGAAAGACAAGGGGTCAGAAGGGGTCAGAAGGGATTGTTCTGGGTGCAGGGGCCGAAGCCGGCTCTCGGAACTCATCTGAGTTTAAACACTTCGGATGAGGGTTTGGGTTTCAGAAGACACGCTGAGTCGTATCTGAAAAAGCCCTTGCCTTGATCAGATGTGTCAATGATGTAGTTCTGTGTCCAAATTTAAAATTCCCGATCGAAGAAGAAGTAGGTGATGTATAAGTTGAACTTTTATTTAAGGTAGGTGGGTGTAAAGCAAACCCTGGGTTTTCGTTTCATTGTTTTTCTGTCCCTCCCTCCCTCCCTCCCCCCTGCCATCCTTCCTTCTTCCTTCCTTCCTTCCTTCCACATAGAAAGAAGTACAAGACTGAGCGTTTACTTTCAACACATCAGCGGGCTTCGCTGAGGGTTGAACCTTGATCGAGTGAACTCGTATCGTCACAGGCACACCCGGGGGACTCGGATGGTTTCTGTACTAGTATTACTACTTAATGAAAGTAAGAGCCTTAAGGCAAATGATAAGCTCCTATTACAAATTCAATTTATTGCTAAAACTATTACAAGAATATTTGAACCTCTATATGAAGATAATGGAAATGTTTATAGTCGTGGATGGAAGCAATTTTAGAATTCTATATGGGGTAATTTTTCAGTTGGCTCGCACAATAAGCTATAATTTTATGGGTAAAGGTTTAATGCTTTGTTATCATACACTGTCATTTTGAATTTAACCTGTAGGACCTGCTGATTTTTAGATTTTCACTTACTAATTAAGGAAAGTCCTCTTCCTTTTTGTAGAATGTATTCATCTCTATGTTGGATTCTTGCTCCCGGAGACAAATAAGAATCATTCTAGCTATTCCAGTGGCGATGATCCCCTTCTGTGTGAAGGCAAGAAAACTTGAATTTTTCCTTAAAACTTGGTCTTCTAGCAGTCTGGTTTCTTCCTTACCCGGCACCATTTTTTTTTAAGGGATTCTTCTTCAATCTACATCTTTTTATGGCCAACGTGTTTGAGATGTGGTACTTAAAAAGTTTTCAGTTTGGAACTAGGAAAGAAATTGTAACACCAAATTACCCAAATGGAACTACATCGAAGCGTTCCTCAAACCCTAGGAGCCCAAGACATTTCACACTTGAAAGGCATCGGAAAAATGTTTTCATTGTGGACACTACCAACAAAGGCTACTTCATAATTGGGAAAGACAAAACAGAGAGAGAAATATTGGATAATTGCGGATTTACCAAATACACTGTGATTTTTAATTTTTTTTTTTTTTTTGCAGTGTGACTTTTTTTTTATGGGCCTTCAGATGTTTGCTAAGCACTATTGAATTATAAAACCCTAAGAACATAGTTTAGAATGCCTGAGCTGGCCAGTTACTACAATGTCCAGGGATCCCCAGTTTGCTAGTGATCTATAAAATTCTAAAGCAAGTACCAGGCAATCAGGGAGTAAATGATGAGAAAACACAAAAACATTCTTAGCCTTTGTCTGAAGGGCTGTTTGGTAATCCCAGCCCCATGTACAATTATCCGTTGCTTAAAGTCCTTTTTCACTGAAACCCAATTTAATGGAGACTCCCTCGTTCCTCTGAGGTTCTCCTACCTCGGGGAACAGGGTCACAGTATTTTTTTTTCCTTGATTGTTTCTTTCCTTTTGGAAAAAAAAGTGAGGAAACGATTCTCATCTCTGGCTCGTGGATCCTCATTTCCAGCAGCTGATTTCCGTTTTTTTCAGACTTGGATGTCATCTCTGAAGCAGCAACAAGTGTGTAGAACAGTCTAGGCAGGCGGGGGTCGGGGAGGTCCTATGCTCACCTCTGCAGTTTCGAGAGAGCCTCTTGATGAGCTCGCTCATTGCACCGGGAAGTCGATGGGAATGGCCTCCTGTTTCTCCAGGGGGTTTGTTCTACTACTCTGCTTCTGATAGCTGAGTCCTCCCATCATTCGCCCTCTTCCTGTCCCCACCCTCAGGTCCACCTGGCCAGGCTGAACTCTCCACTTGTGGTTGGTGTTTCTGTAGAAACTTGCTTTGGAAAGGAAAGACCTGAGATGCACAGCCGGACATCCCCAGGAGTGTCGTGAAAGTCCTGAATTATAAGCACTCATTTGTGTCTCAGAATGTGTGCTTTGGTGATGTGGACTGCCCTGGGGACTTTCCTCAGGGCTGTGCCCCATGCCTCAGCCCCTGCCTCTTCTCACATTTCCGGTCTCAGGCCAATGTCACCTCCTGAGATAGACCTTCCTTGATCACAACTTCTGCAGCGATGCCACTGGCACCACGTCCCATCGCTTTAGATGGACCTTGTAACGCTCTGAGTTACTTTGGTGATTTCTTTTTTTTTTTTAAAGATTTTATTTATTTGACAGAGAGAGAGTAGGCAGAGAGGCAGGCAGAGAGAGAGGAGGAAGCAGCCTCCCCGCTGAGCAGAGAGCCCAATGCGGGGCTCGATCCCAGGACCCTGGGATCATGACCTGAGCCAAAGGCAGAGGCTTTAACCCACTGAGCCACCCAGGCGCCCCTACTTTGGTGATTTCTTAGGTTAACATTTCACTGTCTTAGTCTCCCTCTAGAACACGAGGGCTTTCCTGCCCTCTTTGCAGCTGTCCCTTTGGTGCCCAGCACAGCGCTTGGGGGGTGGTGAGTGCCAGGTAACTATTTACTGAGTGGGTAGAATAGTCTATGTGGTGACAAAAAAGTGAAAACATTCAGATTTCATTTTTTAAGTTTTCATTTAAACTCCAGTCAGCTAACCTACAGTGTTCCATCAGTTTCACGTGCACAATATAGACATTCAGCCCTTCCATCCGTCACCCGGGGCTCATCGCGGCAAGGGCGCACCTTCATCCCCATCCCCCGTCCCGTCACCACCACGCCCCGCCCGAGTGCTCTACGGTTAAGAGTCTGTTTTTTGGCTGGCTTCTCTTTCTTTTCTTCCCCTTTGCTTATTTGTTTTCTCTCCTAAATTCCATATGTGAATGAAATCACATGGTATAATATAATATAATATAATATAGTGTAATATATATAATATGTATTTCCATCTCTATGTCCATCTATCAATGGACACTTGGGCTGCTTCCATACTTTGGCTTTTACAAATAATGCTGCAATAAACATAGGGGCGCATGTATCCCTTTGAATACGTGTGGGTTTTTGTTTTTTTAAGATTTATTTATTTATTTTAGAGAGAGAAAGAGCAGTCAAGCAGGGTGGAGAGGGGCAAGGGGAGAGAGAATCTCAAGGAGACTCCGTGCTGAGCACAGAGCCCAGTGCAGGGCTTGGTCTCATGAATTTGTGTTTTTGTATCTTTGAGTGAATACCCGGTAGTGCGACTGCTCGGTCATAGGGCAGCTCTATTTTTAAGTTTTTGAGGAACCTCCACGCTGTTTTCCACAGTGGCTGCACCAGCTTATATTCCCACCAACAGTGCACAAGAGTTCCCCTTTCTCCGCATCCTCGCCAACACTTGCTTCTTGTGTTTGTAAAATGTAGAAAAATCACTCTTCACAGATGAATGCGAGAAACTACCAGAACACCATGTTGATAAAAGACTAACCCCAAACTGTATATATCAACAGTCCCCTCCTCGATCCCGCTCCACTTGGCCTCATGGAAATGAAATCGTGTTTTGGAAATAAATGTGCTTGCCTCCCAGCGGGGCCATGCTGCCCGAAGACAGGGGCCACATCCGCCTTGGTCACCACCAAGCGGGTTAGCTCTCGGCCGACAGAGGCGCTCACCAGATCTGTGATGAGAAGACGGTTCTCCTAAACAGCATGCTGTGGGCTGCATCACCGGGTTTATTTCCAATCTAGCCATTGGGGGTGTTTTTTAAAAAATTCAGCGCCTGGCTGGCTCCGTCCTTGGAGCGCGTGACTCTTGATCTCGGGTGCATGAGTTAGAGTCCCGTGATGGTCGTAGAGATGACTCAAGGAAAGAACAAAATTATAAATAAAAAACAAAATAAAGTAAAATTTAGTGTCTTGGGCCAGAGTTTAAAATAATAGACTCTGGAGCCTGACTACCTGGATTTGAGTCCCGACTCAGCCACTTTTGGCTGTGTGAGCATAAACCAAGGAAATTGCATGGCTTTCTCGTCGATGTCTTCATCTGTGAAGCGAGGACAATGAGAGAGCCCCTTGCATTATCTTTTGCAAACACCTCGTTATACCAGGGTCGAGCAGGTAGGAGCGCTTGGTGACACTCTGTGTCATGCACCACGGACGGGGTCATGTGATGTCTATTCGTAATTATCTGCACTGATCAGCCGTAACATGAAAAGGTCTAAAAATTTTAATCTTGCAATTCAGGGTTCTTCTTTTTAAATTTTTAGTTAAAAAGTCAAGCATATGCAGAATGAGACGGGCCTGAAATGTACAGCCGGGTGAAGGTAGCTACCAGGGCTCCATTGTATGTCTGAAAGTTACGAAGGGAGTAGCTCTTAAAAGTGGTCACTACAAGAAAGAAAAAAGGTTTCTTTTTTCTAACTAAACCGATTGTGGTGACCATCTGGGAATACATACATGTATCAAATCTTTCCGTTGTGCACCTGAGACTAATAAGATGTTATGTCGGTTACAAGTCAATAAAAACATTAGAGCAGTGGGATGAACCCCCTTGGACACATCACTCCGTTTCAGCAAAGACCAACTCACATCCAGTGTCCTGTCTCTGCTCCGCCGTGATGTTGATGCTGGGTCTCCAGGTCTGCCTAGGGCTGCTCATACTCCTCTCCTCCCCACTCCCTGCTCAGTGATGTCCCGCTGGGAGTTGAACTGAACCCTGATGCGCGCATTTACATCCTGGAAATTGGCAAATAAGACAAATCGGGGCTCCCCTCCCCCCACCTCCGAGCCAGAGAGCCTGCTCTTGGGCCATTAGGAGCACAGCCTTGCTGGGACGCCCACGCCTCCCTCTGCCCAGCTAGTTTACTTGGGAACGTCCTATTATGTTTCAGTGGGTACACCTAAAACATGAGAATTCCTTAAAAAACATAACTGTAATTTCCTGTCACACATAAAAAAGTTCACACAACTTTTTAAAATATTGTTGAATACCAGTTACTGTTTCAGTTTCCCTGATAATTTTATGATTTTTAAAAAAAAATAGTGGGTTTGGTGAGGCACCTGGGTGGCTCAGTGGGTTAAAACCTTTGCTTTCAGCTCCGGTCGTGATCCCAGGGGCCTGGGATCAAGCCCCGGCATCGGCATCGGCATCGGCATCGGCATCGGGCTCTCTGCTCGGCAGGGAGCCTGCTTCCTCCTCTCTCTCTGCCTGCCTCTCTGCCTACTTGTCATCTCTGTCTGTCAAATAGATAAATAAAATCTTAAAAAAAAAAAAAGTTGGTTTGGGGGTTGCTGGGTGGCTCCTGGTGAAGGGTTTGCCTTCTGTGGGGAGCCTGCTTCTCCCTCTCCCTGCCCCCCTGCTCCTGTTCTCTCTCTCAAATAAATAAAACCTTAAAAAAAAAAAAAGTTGGTTTGTTCAAACCAGAATTCCAAATGGGTCTGCACTATGGGGATGCCATCAGAAAAATCTAAAATGTGGAAAACTCTGTGGGACAAAGAACCTGGTTCCTTCAACAGGGAAATAGTAAGGGGGGCTTAACACTTTACAAATTAAACGAGACATATAAGCAGGATACAGCGTGGTACCCTCTCCAGCTAGTGGTCTCCTGCGTCTTCTAAAAGCTTTATTGTTTTACTTGCCACACGCTATCGATTCCCCCTCCCCATCTTTATTGAGGTATAATTGACAGTTTAAGAATATATATCTAAAACAAACACAAAAACAGAAGAATATATATTTGATCGTATAGCTTGATGTTTTGATACATGTCTGCTTGTGAAACAGTCATCATAGTTGGATTGTCAGCATATCCATCACCTCACACATAACCACTCTCCCCTTCGTGGCCAGAACATTCACCACCTGCTCTCTTAGCAAGTTTCGAGTATGCAACACCCTGTTAACCGCGGTCACGTGGCTGTGCTTTAGATCTGCAGAACGTACTCGTAGAGCTGGAGCTTTACCTCTGACCCACCTTTCCCCTTTCCCCTTTCCTCCCAGCGCCTGGTAACCACCGTTCTCCCTGCCTCTAGGAGCCTATTTTAGATTCCACATATGAGGTGGGTCATGCAGTGTTTTTCCTTCTGTTTCAAGCTTATTTCACTTGGCATAATGTTGTCCAGATTCATCTGTCTTATCCTAAGTGGCAGGATTTCCTTCTTTTTAAAGACTGAATAATATTCCAATGTGTGTGTGTGTGTGTGTGTGTGTGTGTGTGTGTATGCAGCATTTTCTTTGTCCATTCATCTATAGACAGGTTGTTCCCTTAACTTAGCTGTTGGGAATAACGCTGCAGCGAACACAGGAGAGCAAATATCTCTTCAAGGTATTGATCATGTTTCTCTTGGCTCTATACCCAGAAGTGGGTTCGCTGGATCGTAAGTTTGTTCTGTTTTCATTTTTGAGGAACCTATGGAAAACCTTTGTTTTCCATAGCAGCAGAACCAATGTACATTCCTATCAGCAGTGTGCAAGAGTTTTCTATTAATCACATCCTCTCCAATACTTGTCTCTTGCCTTTATGCCAATGGCCATTCTAGTAGGTGCAAGGTGATACCTCACGGTGTTGAGTCCCCGGTGATGAGTGATGTTGAACACCTTTTACGTACCTGTTGGTCATCTGTAGGTCTTCTTTTGAGAAATACCTATTCAGGTCCTTTGTCCATGTTATAATTGGGTTATTGGTTTCTTTGCTCTTGATTTTTGGATGTATATTTTGGGTATTAACCCCTTCTCAGATACGTGGCTTATGCATATATTCTCCCATTCCACAGGTTGCCTTTTCACTCTGTTCATTGTTCCTTTTGCCATGCAGAAGGCTTCTGTTTGATTTTGGTAATCCCTTGCCTATGTTTTGCTGTTGTTGCATGTGTTTTTGGTGACATCTAAAAAATCATTGTCCAAACCAATGAAGAAGATTTTCCTTGTGTTTTCTTTTCTTTCTTTCTTTTTTTTAAAGTAGTCTCCACATCCAGAACAGAACCTGAAGCAGAACTTGAACTCACAACTCTGAGATCAAAACCTGAGGTAAAATCAAGAGTTGGATACTCAACTGACTGAGCCACCGATGTACCTCTCTCCTATGTTATCTTCTATTAATGTTATGGTTTTGGATCTTACACTTACATCTTCAATCCATTTTGACTTGATTTGTGTGTATGGTGTGAGATAAGAGTCCAGTTTCATCCTTCTGTTGTAGATATCCAGTGTTCCGTATATCTTTTCCCTCATTAGTATTTTTGTCAAAAATCAATTGACTATAGATGTGTGGATTTTTTGGGGGGCTCTCTATTCCATTCCATTGATCTATATCTCCATTCTTAGGCTAGTACCATACTGTTTTGATTACTATGGCTTTGCAATGTATTTTGAAATATATTTCAGTGTGATGCCTCTAGCTTTGTTCCTCTTATTCAAGATGGCTTTAATTATTTGGGGTCTTTTGTTTCATAATAATGTTAAAATTTTTTTCTATTTCTGTAAAAAATACCTTTGGGATTTTGATAGAGATTACATTGAATTTATAGATAATTTTGGGTATTATGGACATTTTATCAATATTAATTTTTCCAATCCATGAACATGGGATATCTTTCCCTTCATCCAAGTCTTAATTTCCTCCACTTTGTAATTTCAGCCTGTCAGTCTTTTACCTCTTTGGTTAAGTTTATACACAAGTATTTTATTCTTTTTGTTGCTGTTGTGAATGGGATTGGTTTTCCTTTTCTTTCTTTTCTTTTCTCTTCTCTTCTTTCCTTTTCTTTTTCCCCCAGGTAACATTTTTAATACCTAACTTTTTAAACATAAGGTAAAACAGTCTTATATAGGCAACCCCTGGGAATTTTTTAAATTTTCATGGCGATTACACTGGTATGGATCATATTCAGTATTTAGTGTATGAATGAGTTAATTTAAAAAAAAAAGTCAAAAACAAAATTAAAGTTAAAAACCAATATATCTTTGAAAAGCTTCTGATGTTAATTTCCTTCTGGACAAATAAGTGGGAAGAGCCATCAGTGTAAACCTATTTTAATTTTAGTCTCTATCTTTAAAATGGCCTAAAAGTTCTTAGAACATAGAAAAACTAAATTTTAATGCATTTGTAATAGCTTAACAATTTATGTGCCTTATTAGGATCTTCTAATGGAATGTTTTGAAACCAATCATAATTTGCTGCAAGGATAAATCAGATAAATCAGAAAAAGAAAACAGATTTTTGAATAGTATGTTACAATATCCTGGACAAAAGGAATTATCGACTAGTCATAACTACCAAATGCAACAGACTGAGAAATTAAATCCTCCGGTAGGCACCTTTAAGTATTTTGTCAGACATGAAGAATGTTTCTATCAATGACATTCCTCTCCCGTGGCTCCTGGGTAGCTCAGTCGGTTGAGCATCTGCCTTCAGCTCAGGTCGTGATCCCAGGGGTCCTGGGATCCAGCGCCTCGGGGGTTCCTGCTCAGTGGGGAGTCTGCTTCTCCCTCTCTCTGACTTACTTCACCCCCCGCCACCCCCAGCTCTTGCTCACTTTCTCTATCTCAAATAAATAAATAAAATCTTTAAAAAGAAATAGTATTCATCTCCCCACAAATTCAATTTTATTTTAATCAAGAAAACAGTTCTTTCTCTCCAGATTTTTATGTTTATCCGTGCAAAGTGAAACAAAGCAATCTCAGTAGAAACAGCTTATTACAATGTTATTTTGGAAAGGTTTATTCCTCAAAATGGGCTAAAAGAAGTCCAGATTGTGAGAATGATCAACCTCAGTGACCTCTGTGTCCGCCTTGGCCTCTGCATGGCTTTCCAAGGGAGTGTCAAACGAGACCAGTGCCTCGTTCATTTCACTTGCAAAAGTTTCTCATGATGCATTGTCATCTTGAAAATTTAGATTTTTAATAGCTTCTTTCATGTTTTTTCCCCAACACCTATGTTCTCTTCCTAGCAGTCTTTCTCTATGCACACTTGTTTTGATTTGCAATGTAGAAAATGTCCTTCATTTGTTCCTCGCTGACACTAGGAGTGTTTTTCAGGGGATCCAGGAAACCCCCACCTGGTGTCTCTCTCCCACTAGCATTCGTTATGAAAAGACCAGCATTTTCCTCAACCTCGGCAGTTCCCATCAGAAATTCAGTTGCCTTTTTGTTCCCAATTATCCTTACCACTTGTGCTATCAGATCTTCTCTGGAAAGATCTGCAGACTGAAAGAAATTTCTTACAACCTGAAAGAAATTTCATCAGCCAGTTTCTGCTGTGAATCATCCTCTGTGATCTGCTACCAGCCTTTAGGGTTCATTTCTAGTCTGTCCTCTGGCCTGTCTTTAACAGGTCAGTTCTGAATGCGATGACCTCGCGCATTTTCCTCTTCCTTTGATCCCACTCTTTTGCCCCCGTGCCTATATTCATCTAGGGCTTTGTCTAATGCCGTTGTATGTTCTTGAGATTTCCTCTAGCAAACAAATAACGGGTGGTCTCCCATTGTCTGCTTCTGTCAATAGCGCCCTCCATTCCCAAAATACCAAGTTCAGTGGCCACTGCACCTTGATTCTATTCTTGTAGCTCATCACCCCATATGTTGTTCACCTTCTCCAGGAACAGGTGGTTTCTCGCTACTCTGGCTTGGAGGGAAGGTTAAAACATTTCTGTTGCTTGCAATTCCAAAGAGAGCTATTATCATCAGTATCCGAAAAACTTCTCTTCCCTCGAATCCACACTTTTAACAGTCCGATGATGTGATGCCAGCGTTGCTGTACCCTGGAAGGGCCTCCGTGCTGTCCCCACCTAGTGTTTTTGGTCCCTGCAGCGGCCTATCAGTGGGGGCCACTGTCATGTCAGAATCCGAGTCAGAAAGCTGCCTGCCCTCCGTGTCACCAAACTCCTGCGCCATCTTCCCACGGCCTGGGTTGTTTTCTTAACCTCCCATTTGGATCATTTCTTGTTGTGACTTATTTTTATTCGTTGGTTTTTTAATTTTGCAACTTGACTGAATTCATGTATTAGTTCTAAGAGCTGTTGGTGAGCCTTCAGAGTGTCCTGGGTATATGATCATGGTCACCTGCAAACAGAGATCATTTTACTTCTTCCTCTCCAATTTAGATGACTTCTATTTCTTTTTCTTGTCTAATTGTTCTGGCTACAAATTCCAGTACTACGTTGAACAGAAGTGGCAAGAGTTAGCATCCTTGCCTTGTACTGGATCTTAGAGGAAAAGCTTTCAGGTTTTCCCCATCGATTTTGGTATTAGCTGTGGACTTTTTTCCCACTGGCCTTTATTAGTTGATGGAAGTTCCTTCTATACCTATTTTGTTGAGAGTTTTTATCACGAATGGATATTGAACTTTGTCAAATGTTTTTCTGCATCAACTGAGATGATCATGTACTTTCTATCCTTTGTTTTGTTAATGTGTTTTACCATATTGATTGATTTGCCAATGTTGAGCCATCTTGGCATCTTAGGGGTAAATCCCACTGGGTCATGGTGTGCGATCTTTAATGTGCTATTAAATTTTGTTAGTATTTTATCAAGGATTTTTGCATCTGTGTTTATCAAGGATGTTGGCCTGTGGTTCTCTTTTCTTGGTCCCTTTATCTGGCTTTGGTGCCAGGTTGGTACCAGCTTCATAATATGAGTTTGGAAGTGGTCCCTCTTTTTCTATTATTTTGGAAGAGTTTAAGAAGAATTGGTATTAATTCTTCTTTGAATGTTTGACAGAATTCACCTATGAAGCCATCTGGTCCTGGGCTTTTCTTTGTTGGCAGGGTTTTGATTACAAATACAATCTCCTTTTGTTCAGGCTCTCTATTTCTTCTTGATTCAGTGTTGCTAGATTGTATGTTTCTAAGAATTTATCTACTTCTTCTAGGTTGTCCAATTTGTTGGCATTTAATTGTTCATTATATTCCCTTATCCTTTTTATTTCTGAAGTGTCTGTTGTAATGTCTCCTCTTTCATTTCTGATTTCAAAAAATTGAGACTTTGCTCTCTTTTTTAAAAAAAGATTTTATTTTTAAGCAATCTCTACACCCAGTGTGGGACTCGAGCCCATGACCCCAAGATCAAGAGTCACAAGCTGCACCTACTGAGCCAGCCAGGCACCCTGAGTCTGCTCTCTTTTTTACTTAGGCTAGCTAAGGGTTTCTTGATTTTGTTTATCTTCTCAAAAAACCAACTTGTAGGTTTTTATTTTTTTTTCCCTATTGTTTTTCTATTTCATATATGTCTGCCTGAATCTTTATTATTTCCTCTCTTTTACTAGCTTTATGCTTAGTTTGTTCTTTTCTAGTGCTTTGAGATACAAAGTCAGGTTGTTTATTTGAGATCTTTCCTCTTTTTTTGTTGTAGGTGTTTATTCCCTCTCAGTACTGCTTTTGCTGCATCCTTTAGGTTTTGGTAAGTTGTATTTTCATTTTTGTTTGTCTCAAGATACTTTAAAAATTTCTTTTAATTTTCTCTTTGACCCAATAGTCATTCAAGAATGTATTGTTTAGTTTCCACATATTTGAATTTTCTCATTTCTTACTGTTACTGATTTCTAGTTTTATTTTATTTTGGATGGCAAAGACACTTGGAATAATTTTGATCTTCTTAAATTTGTTAAAATTTGCTTTATGACTTAACATTAATGTATCCTATTTCTGTTGAGAAGAAAGTTCTGTATCTGTTAGGTCCACTTGGTTTATAGTACTGTTCAACTCAGCTGTTTATTGATTTTTCTGGCCAGATGTTCTATCCATTATTGAAAGACTATTGTTTTTTCATCTTGATCTCATAAACCTGTTCTTTACTAAATTCTTATTTTTAGTAATTATTTTTCTGTGGATTTTGTGGCGGAAATCATGATAGTTATATCATTTGCAGTACAAGATAAAAGTTTTACTTCTTCCTTTCAAATTCTCAGGCCTCTAATTGCTTTCTTTTGTCTAATTGAATTGGTGTATATTTCCAATACAATAATAAACAGCGTGGTGATATGACATCCTTGTCCTTTCGGTTTCTTGATCCTGACATTAATGGGAAACTTTCAGAGGTTTCTCATTAGGGAAAATGTTGGTTTGGGGAGAAAAAATTTGTATACCTGTTTAACAGATCTATATTAATTGGTTACTTTATCATCAGTTATTAATATAACTAATCTATAATTAAGTTATGAGTTATTACTATAACTAAATTTTAAATATATTTATAGTTAAGTATATTTAATATACTTATAATTAATATATGTAATATACTTAAATGAATATATATATAAAATTTACATATAAAACATATAGGAAAGTACATTTTAGATATATATGTGTATATAGGCAGTGTACTTTATATATTATATATAGTATACATATAGTCATTAAGAAAGCACCCATTGATTATTATCTTATTGGATTTCCAAGATACAAATGGACATTAAATTTTGCAAATATTACTATTGTGCTAGTATTGAACCAACCTCGAATTCATAGAATAAATCTCATCTAGGCATGTTGTAGTATTTTTTAAATGTAATATTGAACTGTGTTTGCTTGTATTTTAAGATTTTCACGTTGATATTATAAGCGAGATTGGTCCATAATTTTATTCTTGAATGCAATCTTTGGCATTCAAGAATATTAATGCCAATCTTTGGCATTTTTTTTTTTAAGATTTTATTTATTTGACAGAGAGAGAGTAGGCAGAGGGGCAGGCAGAGAGAGAGGGGGAAGCAGGCCCCCTGCTGAGCCCGATGCAGGGCTTGATCCCAGGACCCTGAGATCATGACCTGAGCCAAAGGCAGACGCTTTAACCTACTGAGCCACCCAGGCACCCCAATCTTTGGCACATTTTAAAATCAATGTTACATTATACCTGCTTTACAAAAATAAATTTGAAATTTTCCTTTGGTTATACTCTGGAATTATTTAAGTAGTATTGGAATTATTTGATCTTTAAAGGTTTAGTAGAATTTTCTGTAAAACTACTTGTGTCTAGTGCCTTCTTCCTTTCTCTCATTTAAAAAAACTTCTTTTGAGGTATAGTATACAGACTGAAATCTGAATGAATCATGGATTTATAACCCAATGAATTTTCTCAAATAAATCTGTTTAATCAGCATTTAAGTCAAGAAACAGACACCCCATAAGCCTCCCTCATGTCTCCTTCCATTTCCTAGCTTCTCACTCCAACAAGAGCCGGGATCTGTCTTGTCATGGTGGTCACTATGGTAATGTGAGGGTTCCCCTGCCCCGACCCATGGTAACTGATTCGCTTCAATTTTTTTTTTTTTTTGTCTCCACCAGGGTCAGCACTGGATAGATCTTTCTAGATGTTCCATCAAGGTCTGTGCAACAGAAAATTATAAATCATAAATCCTTCTGTGTGTGTGTGATAGTGTTATTAAACCTACATTTTTCTGTCTGTCCAGCTAGTTATCTAGGCATCGAAGTATTTATCTTGCTATCTAGGTATCTGTGTATTTCACGTGGTTGAGAAGATGGAAAGGCGGCTGCAGAGCGTTTGCATTCCTGATCAAAGAGACAGTCCTGGGCTGTCTTGCCCTCTGCTCTCCGCCTTGGGCTAAGATGTGATACCATCTCACAACCAAGAGAACGAAGCCAAGAGACTTGTTGGAGCCCAGCTATTGATGAACTGCTTAAGAAACCCTAGGAGCCACTTGGAGAAGTCCTCAGGATTCCGGTGAAGTGAGTTACGAGCCTCTGTCTGTGTCACCCCAAGTCAAGGCTCTGTCACGTGCGGCTGAGCACATTCCTAACTGATAGAACACATTAGACAAAACCAGAAAACTTCAGCTGTTCACAGTATATGCGTGTTTGAACACAGGGAAATGATCACAGAGACACCAAATCCCTAACTCTATTTCTAGGAACCTGGGTAGCAATTATCAAATTAAGTGCTTACCGCAGTGGCCTTTTTAGTGTAGCCATTGTTTACAAGCATAATGGGCATAAATTATTCACCATGTTTCAGATACCACTTTTTAAAAATTCTGTATCGTGGGGCGCCGCTTGGGTACGTCTTGTACAGATGATAGGCTACATCCTCAAAGGGTTTTTAAGGGATTAAATGAGATAATTCCCCCAAAGGGCCTAGGACGGCCCCTATCACATGTTAAAGTAGTCCATAAATATTAAGTATAATGTTTTAATAATTGATATTAATAAAAAAAATATTGATGTTAGCCACTCACATGAATGGCTAGCTCCTTCTCATCTTTTGCATTCCCTTAAGAAAAGTCACCTCCCCTGGGAGGCCCTCTCTGACTCTTCTATGTAGAGTGGAGTCCCTCCCCAAATATCTCCCATTCCCCATTGCCCCATTTTTTTTTTTTTGCTTGGAGACCTTGTTGCCATCTGCAATTCTTTTGATTATTTATTTGGTAAGTGTATGTCTCCTGTGATAGAATATAAGCCCCATGAGAGCAAAACTCTCAGTGGCTGGCTGAGCCTCGTACGCTCTTTACATTCGTTGCATACAAAGATGGCCAGTCGTGTCCAAGGCCATTAAAAAAGAATGCCACTTGACACCCACGGGTTTTGCAGAAGCGGCCATGTTGGGGGGTACGATTTTGCCCATCTTTAAATAAAAACGAAAGTAGATTAAGATTCCGCTCAATTCTAGACCCTCCTCATACTAAACTTTATTGGGGGAGCTTAGTGGTTTATTATTATTATTTTTATTTCTTCTCTAAAAGGTCAATACATAGTAATATATGGTCTATACACCTTTAGAAAGTGTGGCACAAGTTGTTACCTTTAGAAAAATGTTTTGCATTCAAATAGAGACGTAAAATTCAGCTGAAATTTTAAAAACTAATGGCTACTGGTAATCCAAGATTTAGATGAAATTCCTCATAGTTTTTTGGCTTTCTGAAGATCCCAGAATTTAGATTTTAAAGTAGCCCTGTACAAGTTATGTTTGGGACCAGGTCAGAGGGAAAATAGAAATGGGAATGTTTACAATAGAAGGGATAACTCCTAAGGAACAGAAGGAACCCTCAAACACATTTGAGTGCCTAGAGGTGGCCCCACGCAACCCTCTGAACTGGTGGGGGGGGCAGGAGTATGTCCAATGACCCTCCCTGCTCCACCATGACCCCACCCACCCCACCACCACTGGCTCCCAAATCCAGAAGAACCCTGCAGGATTTCCCCTCAGGGTCAGAGGTCGTGGACTCCTGACAACTGGCATCCTGGGAAGAACAACGGGAGACCTTTCCCTCTTTGTTCTGAGTCTTCCAGAAGGACAGTATGGTGTGGTGGTCAGGCAGTGGTCTTTGGCTACCTGAGTTTGAAGCCCGTTTTCCCGCCTTTACCAGCCTTGTCTCTTACCCCTCTCTAGGCCTGGGTTGACTCGTTGGTAAAATGGTGGTGATGACCGAAGCGGTCTCACTGGGCAGTGGTTGGCACATAACAGCTGCTGGGTAACTGTGACCCTCCTTCTGGAGGTTATTGTGAAGTGTGCCAGTTTTGACTGGCAAGGGGTGGGGGTGGGGGTGTTCTGGGGTATCATTTTCTTGGTGTAGCTTCTCTAGGGGCTGAGAATTTGTTCCCTAATTTTGGTGGAGATGTGGCTAGTGCTGTGGTAATCACCTGTGGATTCTTCAGAGAAGGTTCCAGAATTTCTATGTAGGGGGGCATACAGGCAGCCATCTTGGAAGAGCTGGTCATTCTGGTGGGCTGGTCTTGATAGCTGGTACCCAGGTTTTAATTAGCTGTTTATTTGGAGTACTTTGGAGGATTATGGGGACTGGTGGGCTGGTCTTTTGGCTATATTTGCATAATAAGCACTTATGTAGATTGATGTTAATTGGGGATTACTTTGGAGGGTTGTTTTGCAACAAGATCTACAGAGGATGCCCTCCATTTTTATGTGGACTGAGTATTTATGGAGAGGGGTATTTGCTACTTTTTCTGCCCTCATTGGGGCTTATTTTGCTCACCTCTGGGGAGCTATGCTAGAGGATTAATTTGGCTGGGATTAATTTTATCTGGAAACTAGACCTGTAAGTGGATTTGGGGGCTCAATTACAGAATCCACCTAATGTCTCATTCAGCCACTTTCAGAGGCTGCAGTGGTTGATGCTGAAGACAAGCGGGTCTCTCTTTTCCCCTGTCTCTGGAAGCCAACCCAGGGGTGACCACAAGCTTAGGGTACGACCCTGAGGATGAAGATCAGGGAGTCCAACTGGACCTCAAACCCAAGCTATAGTTCACTACAGCTTTTATGAGTTTCATGCGGGGCCTACAATGCTGACCACGCCCC
This sequence comes from Martes martes, assembly GCF_963455335.1. Classification (NCBI taxonomy): domain Eukaryota; kingdom Metazoa; phylum Chordata; class Mammalia; order Carnivora; family Mustelidae; genus Martes; species Martes martes. The sequence continues at coordinate 193,515 of NW_027666561.1, forward strand.
CAACCCCCCCCAAGAGTTTATAGTGCATTTCATTAGGAGACTCCCCATTTACCCTGTTATTTGTATTTTTTTTTCAAGTGGTATGTTCATGAAATTTGTATTTTTATGATTTATTCTTATGAGCACTTTATTAAGGAAATCAATCCTTTGTTATAGATTTTTACCCCATCTCCACCCCATTCATACTTTGTTTTATGTAATCTTTTAATTTTCTATAGCCCACCCCAACCCCATGGCTTGTGCAGGTTAGGTCATACACAAGAGGCCTTGTGTAAATCAATATTGTAATTGTTAAAATAGCCATTTTGAAGTACTTTTTTGTATTTAAACATGTGATCGATCCACATGAAATTCCTTTGTGTATGGAGTGAGGTAGGGATCCAGTTTGTTTATCCCCAGATGTTTAGCCATCTGTTTCAAAACCATCTGATAGCTCTTGTTCTGTTTTGACCCCTCCCCCCAGCTCTGAGGGATAACAGACAAAATTCTGAGATAGTTATTATACAATGTGATGATTTGATAAAGGTCTACATTGTACACCATTTCTTGAGTAACACCACTTCCCCTCTTTTGAAACACTGCATTCCTGAAATCCAACCCCCCCATATCCTAAAGCAAGAAGAGAGCCCCAAACCTAACACCTATTTTGGGGGGAGAGTCTAGGTAAAACAGGAACACTGTGATGACCTATATAAGGTAAGTTGGTAGAATGGATAGGGTGCCAATGACAAATTCAAAAGTCTTTACATGGGTTAATGCTTTCCTATGGGGCATGGGCTTGGGCAAAGGACAGGGGTAGACTTTTGAATTATCTGCAAATTGTTTCCAGACACCCAAATTATGGGGACCTGTCACTTCAACATGGGGCTTCCCAACTTCTGCGGTAGTCCAAACCATGAACAATGTGTGTGTGCTCGAAGCCGCAAGTAATTCACAGGACTCACGTCCTTTGCTCACATTTAATTTTTATTTTGATTTTTTTAATGCTGCACAAGACAATATTTATTTCATTTATTTCTTTTATTTCATTTATTTCTTTTATTTCATTATTTCTGTTTGCTGCTGTTATTTTTTTTTACTGAAAGAGAGAGGGAACTTTTGTGGCCTTTTTTTCTTTTTCTTTTTCTCTGTAGGCCGCCTTAAGCTTTTCTAAATTTGGAATATTTAAGCAAGCGGAAGGGAAAAGGGGGTTTCGCAAAATCACTTGGGGGGAAAAGGAAAGGTTGCGTTGTTAATCATGCCCTATGGTGGGTGATCAACTGCGTGTACAATTACGTTTCACTCTTAATTAATTGTGCTTAAGGCTTTAATTAAATTTGGGCGTTCCCTTCTTAGAGCAGCTCATACTGACGGAGGTGCATGCGCTGAATGATGTCACGGCAGTCATTGAACACACGGCGAATGTTCTCGGTGTCCACGGCGCAAGTGAAGTGGGGGTAGCAGTAGTGGCGCCCATCTCCACTAGCAGTGCTGATTCTCTGTGGGACAGACACAAGGAAACGGAGTCAGCGCCACCTCCCCACCATCCTTGGGGAAGCCGCCAAGGATGAGTCCACCAGCTCCTGAGGTTACGGCAAAGCTAAAATTCTCACTGGCTCCCAGTGCAGTAACATGGAGGCAGTGAAGAGCTGAATCCCCAAATGTTCAAGAGAAAAGAACCAGCCAAGAGAGGACAGAAGATAGTCTCTACTCACCAGAAATTCGTCGCGGATGAAGTACTTGGCCCGGGTCACGCGTGGGTCCTCTCCGGGCTCGGGAGTAGCTACGAGGAACAGAAATATTTTGGTGAGGTCATTAAAAGGTAAGAGCAGAGCTAGAGAGTTAGCTGGGGCCCTTCACTTAGATGCGGCAGGGAAGTGAGTCCTGGCTTCCCCGAAGACCCCTCCAGTCTGCTGGCGGGAGGAAGGGCGATTTCCATTCTGAGACGCTGTTCATTTAGGCTGTTGAACTCCACCCACACGAAGAACCTCCCGGAATGGAAGCCTGTGGCACAGTCGTGAGTGTACAGGCCCAGTGAGCGCAAGAACGGAAACGGGCCGGTGCGACGGCAGAAGCCCCCACGTACCGTCCTCAGGAGTAGTGTAGCGAGCAAATTCTGGAAAGTAGTCCTCAATCTTCGATTTTCCAGCAAGGACTTTCTCCGCGAGCAGGTCTTGCTTGTTGAGGAACAGAATCACAGAGATGGTGCGCAGCCATCTAACAGAGAGGCAGGTGGGGTGAGTGTCCAGGAAGAGAAGGCGTTCTTTCTGCAAGGGGTCTCATGTCCTTGCAAAGGCTCTTTTTAAGAAGAGCGCAAATACAGGGCCTCGATCAGTCCCAGGAACCCCGGGGAGGGGGGGGGGATGGCAGGAAGCCGGGGGGTGCCCCACCGACCTGTTGTTCCAGATGCTTTTGAAGAGGTTCAGGGCCTCCTGCAGGCGGTTGGTCTGGTTGTCCTCCCGAATGACCATGTTGTAGCTGCTGCTGGCCACCACGAAGATAATGGCAGTCACATCTGCGGCACAAGGAAGCAAAAGCAATGCATGTCAGAGGTGAACACGGCCCTCAACGAGTCAGGGCCAAACGTCCTTACAGAGAAGAGAAGGCTACGGCTTCCGTACCATTGAAGCACTGGATCCATTTGCGGCGCTCGTCGCGCTGGCCACCCACGTCAAACATGCTGCAGGAGACAGAGGACACCGGTCACTCCCAGCGGCTAACCCCCTCCGCCGCACTCTGCTGGTGGGAACTGAAGGAAACCAGTCTCTATCTTAAGAAGGGAACCATTCACTTACTGGAAGTTGACTTTGTCCACCTGGAACTTGGTCTCAAAGATTCCAGAAGTCAGGACGCGGCAGCGAAGCAGATCCTAAAACAAGATCTAAGTCAACGGTTCTCACCCAAACCCACTGGAAGCAAAAGTCTTGAGTGGCTTGGAAAGGGGGCTGCGAGGCCCTGACTGTGAGAACGTACGCGTACCTGATCGCTGGGCACATAGTCAGCCTGCTTGATGACATCAATCTTGTCCAGGAAGCTGGGAGGAATGAAACACACACACAGGTGTTCAAAGAGCTCATGCTGATTTGCCCCCGATTCCTGTCTCGCTACAAAGCTGAGCTCGATGGAAATGACGGTGTCAAAGTTACATGGCATTCAGTCAGCGGGAGTTCTGCCTGTGTTAGTTCCATTTAGGACTCAGAGCCTAAGCCTTAGAAAGGTTAGTATGAGCAGCATTTAAGGTAAGCGTGTTTGGCGGACCAGTAGATCCAGGAACCAGGAAGCAGGCATGGGCTCTCGAGGTCCCTGGCGTACAGGTACAGCGCAGGTCTGAAGGGGGTGGGGGTGGCTCTGGACTCAGTTCTGTGCAACCACAGAGGGCCCCCCAAACCAGGCCTACCTGATCTTGTGTCGTCTGAAAGTGACTAATTAAAAATTTAACATTTTAAAGTTGTGTGCTTTGACTAAAATGGCAAGTGATTTAAAAACTGTGTATTTCCACCCTATTCCTTTTTCTTTTCTTTTTAAAGTAAAACGGCACACTTAAAAGCAGCAAGGATTTTCCCCTCAAGGGACTCGTGAAAATGAGATTGTTTGAATTACTCAGAATGGGTATCCCTTCCTCCTACTTTTTAAGAATCTCACTTATTAAAAGAGAACAAAAGAGGTTGACACAAAGGGGCCCTTTCTGGCCTAACCACACCGAACAGGAAACAAACACAAAGTTCCCTTCCGTTCTGTTTGGTCCATGAAATAGAACCCTCCAGATAGGAGGCTTTGAGTTTTTAAGAAAAAAATCCCACAGCCAGGCAGGTTCTGGATCCTCCTATGGCTGGGATCCTGCACAAGAGAGGGGCTCGGGGCCTGAGACACCATCCTCCACCGTGAGGAAGGCCTCCGTCAAGAGCAGGCCATGACCTTCCCAAAGCAAGGAAGACCTCGCTGGGGATGCTGGACTGGACGCACCATTAGGAAAAAGAACTTTGGAAAGACTGGGGTCATTTAATTAATATGGAAGATGAATATTAAAACGGGGGGGGGGGGAGGTGTCCTGGGACAGGGGGAGGAGGAAGGGGCCGGGGTTTGGAAGTATTTCCAAACTGAAAAGAGAAATCACAAAGGGAGAAGAGTCTACTTTGAAGAAATTCTGAAGTTTCCCCCCCCCCTTCCTTTTGACCAGTTTAGAGAGTTAGTCTGGCTTAGAGGATACACGAACTTGCCCAATCAGTCCCACATTACAGCACCGGGCCAGAAATAGCTCCCCAACCGCCCCGGCCGCCAGCGCGTCGCCATGGCAACAGAACCACAGTTCTATAAATAGCCCAGCCGCACCAAATCTTGTGAGAGAGACATCTGGAGCCGGGCCAGCCAAACCCGGCTCCACAAATAAAAATAGGCAGCGTAAGAAATGGGCAAGACACCAGTATGGCCACTTGACCATCAAGGCCGTCCGGCCGGAAGCGCACTGGGGGGTGCGCGGGGCGGGGCCGCCCTCGACGTCGTCCCGCCGGGGAGGCCATTTTAAAAGTTGTAAACTGTGTTCTTGCCCCCCCCCCCGCCCCAACAAGTTTCCTTAAAACTTTCCATGAACTGTGCAAAGGCTGCCATTTGCGGATAAAGTTGCAGGAGCAACTTATAAATGGTGTGAAATTAAAAAAAAAAAACAAACACAAAAACAAGAACCAACCCCAGAAACCTGCTAAAGTACGGTTCGGGACGTCGTCACACCCGCCCCCTCCCCCGCTGCCAGCCGGGGAGGGGCGCAGCCCTCCTAATCTGTACCTGTACTTCTGACTCGGGTCCAAGACACAAAACGCAAACAATTCCAGGATTTCCATTTGTTTTGAGTTACTATAATTAGCACTTCCAGCTTTTCGTTCAAACTTTTGAGAAAATCAGGGACTTTGCTGCAGAAGTGGTAGGGGGTTGGGGTCACAGGGACTGGCCGGGGGGGGGGCTGTTTTTCTGCTCCTTGGGAAAATGCAGGCCCTGGGGTGTGCAGTGCCCAGTGACACAGCCCGGCCCTGCAGGCTTCCTACCCCGAGGGGGTAAGGACAGGTGCCTGGACCCCTCCATTCGCAGAGAACAGGAGTCGAGGGAACTCGCTGTGTGTTTGCTGTTACCTCTCCCTCCCTCCCATTTGTTCCACAGGTATTCACGATAAATCCCACCAGTTTGGGGCTCCTGAGCCACCCAACTGTAGCTTTTTAGCCAGCCCAGAGCCCCAGTCCTGAGGACTTGGTATTTTCTATGGCAAAGTCGCTTCTGAGTTTCAGCGACGTCCAGAAGGAAAGCTGACGTGTCACAAACATCCATCCCTCCCCCCCCACCCAACCACCACCAAGTCACAAGACATCCCGAGTTTTCGCTGAGGCCACTGAGCGGGTAAACCAAGGCTGCCTTCAGAAACAATTTCTCTAGGGCTCTGACCAGCCTATCTTTAACTCCAGCAGGTGCAGGGGGACGGAGCTTGTACTATGCTGTCAGCTCCCCATGAGGGGAAGCATCCTTGACTTACAGCCCCGTGAATAAAGGTAGGACATGGAAGTCAACAAAACCTAACTGGAGAAGAAGAGCATCCAGGAACCTTGGACTCTGGCACCTCGTGTAGTCACTTACTTGGCGGCAGAAATGCCAAGGTAATTCTCAGCTGCCAAGGAGAGGGTAGGGTATGGTTTTGTGCTGGCCATTTCGGGTAGGGTTTTAAATGACAGCAATAAAATAAAATATTTTTACATTATTCAAAGCTTGAGAGCTGCCCCATCTTCCTAAAAGCTTGGAGGTCAATCCAATTAATTTCCCTCAAGCTAATTAATTATGCACATCACTTTACTGCAAGTAATTATCATTTTGCTCTAACAGGCATTAATTGTTTATATAAAATAATGTCACTGCACTAAAAAGTGCAATTAAGGGCTTTCTAAAACAAATGAATCAGACCAGAACTTTCTAAGTGCAGACAGGACTATGAGCAGAACCCCTCAAGCTCGAGTGGAGATTTCTAGTGTCTTCTCCGTTTGTGCCTGTGCTGTGTGCGGCTGGGGTGCGGGGAGGTTACTCACTACTGGGCGCAGTCGATGAGCTGGTACTCGTTGGAGCGCTCATAGCAGGCACGCACTCCTTCATCCTCCCACAGAGCCTTGGCATGCTCATAGAACTCCTGCAAGTGACCACGGGAGAGAACACACATGAGCTTGAGCCCAGGCAGCCACGCTGTCCCCACAACCCAGACACCACAGTTCGCTGTGACCAGTGCAAGTGGGATTCCCACTTGCGAGCCAAATTAATGACTTTGTGCTCAAAAGAACTTTCATCCAATTTGTGAAACGTAATTAAAAGCCAAAGTAATTAATTCCTGCTGTTCTCTTATTGTGAATTAACTGGTCTTGGGTAGTGTTCCTCCTATGTTTTTTGTTTTGGGGTTTTTTTTTTTTTTTTTTTTTTTTTGGTGGGGGGCGGTAGGGGGGTGGTACTGGATGGCCAGGACAGAGTGAACTACTGAATCATTTTGTTTCTCCACACAATTGCTTTTCCGGGAAAGATATACATTAATCTGCATTAGAATACGCCAAGGAATGATTCAGTGTTGTGAAAACATGGTATTTCATTTGTAAGATGTGCTGGGATGAAATTTCCCTTCCAGGAAAACCTGAATTTTACCCAAAAAATATGATGGTTAGGAATCGCTGGCGAATCAGACCTTGTCAGTGCCTGTCCCTTGGGAAGGGTCATAGTAGGGAGAAACAAAGGAGCAGAGATCCTCTGTTGTCCTAAATTGCAGTAGGTTATAAATCACATCTCATCTGAATATACAAACATTTTTAATTACATGGGGGCAACCTCCCCTTACGAGGAAAGACAAAGTTCTTCAGATGTGAATTCAGCAAGAGAAGGACTATAAGTAGGTAGGGACACAAGGCTCAGCTATCAGCTCGACTAATAAAAGGTTACTGTTTGGTGCATTTTCAACCCGCTGCCATTTTCCCTTTTATCAGAAATATGCATTATGTGTATCATGCTGATGCCTTGAATTTTTTTTTTCAAACAAATGCTTTAAAAAAAAAATTCACCTAACCCTACTTATTAATACTGCTTCCCCGCTAGTAGAAGTTTGCAGCCAAGCCCACTTAAAACACAAACACAAATTCCCAGGAAAGCCTGACAAAAGGCCACAATAACTCATTGTTCTAACTGTAGACAAGTCTTTTCCTTCTGGGCCTTATAAACTCATGCATCTTTCCATCTTGTTTCCCGTTCCTCTCTCAGAAACCACTCTTCCCCTACAAAGGGGTCAAAATGTATACGTTTGGAAGTGGGCAGTTTTATGTCACCTAAAAATAGTTGTTTATGGGACAGAGAATCTTTGTAAACAGGGTCCCGCATGCCAACGAGGACGCCCAGAAGAAAATCTCCAAGTTATAATTTAGGTGAAAGTCCTTTCTTTTAACTTGGGTCGGCCACAAGATGGGGACGAGCGAATAATTAAGGCTGCGACACAACTCGTGCCATTTTCCCTCATAAAGATTTACAATCTACTAAGGATTAAAGTGGGGTGTTTACTTGGGGGGATGGGTGAGCCAAGACGGACAAGGGGTGATCCAAGCGTGCTCACCCATCTTGAGCAAAAACCCTACTGATTATTAAGGTTTGGGTTTGGCACAGTAAGGACCCTAGTGGAATTCACCTTTTCTCAAAGTGTGGCTGACACAGGTGACCAGTGGCCAGAACTCATCTGGGGGCCAGGGTGGGGGGGGGTGGGGAGTAGAGGGGTGGGGGGTAAGGACAACCCAAGAGCTTAGCTTACAGGAGGGAAATCAAAGTCAGGCACGTTCATCACGCTCAGAATATAGTCCACTCTGAACTGGTTCTCGGGGTTG